>NW_019396147.1:571503-590851 GCF_000591075.1 Eurytemora carolleeae
TTGTGTTTACAATGCATGGATGCAAGATACGGATACAAGATACGGATAACTTCTTGTTTCATGAATTCACAACACAAAAGCTTTGACCTCTGGTTGCATAAGGGAAAAAATTTCCACTTAAAAAATCCAGATTTTTCCGATCAAATAGTTTAGACTTATTCTGTTCATCAATTTCAGAAAGCTTCTTTTTTGCACTCATTTAATAATTTAAAAAATCATCTGAATTATTTAAGACAAGTTCTTGATTATTCACTGTTTTCGTGGTAAATACTTGGTTTTTTTAAAGAAACTTTAGATTTTATCTCCTTTTGACCAACATTACTCATGATTCCCCCAACTGCGGAGAGTTAAGCTACTTAACGTTCCTTGGACAATTAACTAAAATAACGACCCGCTCTGTTCAGTTTTCATGAAAAATTGCGCATTTTCATCTTTAAAGGCAATAAAATTGGTCTTGGGAATTCTTGGTCAAGTAAAATTTCCTGTAAAGTAGTTGTAAATATTTAAAAACAGAGGTGTAATCACCCTCCACTAAACCCCACTTTTTCTTCGGTCAAAGCACTGCAAACCAAATAGATTATCACAACAGGTGGCAACAGAGAAATGGACCAATTATACATGACGTCACAAGTGTCAAATATAACAAGGAAGACAACATTCTCTCCCATTAGTTGACATGTTTTCCAAGATTAAATTAAAAAGTGTAAAAACAGAAAATAAAGAACACAAAATTGTTCTTATTTCACTGTAAGATCAGCACTTTATTATCAATATTATTAATAATTATCTGTTAACGCTTCTGACGTAAGAAAACAGCTGTACTGAAAGTGTACAAATTCTACGTTGCCAATCTATTTGCTGCAAACGACTGCAGAACACACCAAATGCTTAGTGGAGGGTGCAATGTGAATGAAGACATACTTGCACTGCAGCATTATGAGTTTATCTATAGAATTAATCCTAGTTCTGTATTACGAAATTGATGCAGTGTTCGAATACAGCTTGCTACGGTTTTTGTGTTCCTCTTGTTCCATGTTCATGGTATAGGATTCAACCAAACATCAGTTATAAAGTACAACAGACGATGATAAGCAAAAATATAAAATATAACAACAGAGAATTATTACTAATTGATATATTTTACTGTGCAGTTGTCAGAGCTTGTCGAAAAAAATAATAACAAGTTTTTTGGGTGAATAACTTCTAAAATTTTCTTTATAATACACAGAATACTTTTTAATTGAGACAAAAAACTGTTTGGTTTAAAGGAGGCATTTACAAAGATGAAGGAGGGTAAAGGATGGACAGTAATCAAATCATATATCTCTTTTAAGGTTCATCAACCTACAATATACACCTCTCATCAACATACAATATACACCTCTCATTCTTTGCCCTCACCCCCCTTTTAAATATGATTTTTAATTATTACGGTGATAACCAGAAAACTCTGAATTAGGAAGACGACTTTTAGAATCAAGTTAGAACTTAAAATAGTCCAATAAGCATGAAACAAAGCAGTTGTAAAGTGTAAAAAAACCTATTTCACTAAATTTGTGATTTATTAAGTGTCTAGAAAACTATTTGTTTCGTAAAAACATCAAAAACACTTCAGTACTGCTATATTGTTGTCTTCCTATCCCCGTGTTTTCTGGTGATTACTGTATACATTTTTATCACATTTATCTGACACTACGTCTCGCTGTATATTGTATAATTCTCATGTTTGAGGCAAAGTGCCCTGAGGTTTAGGATAAACATTCCATCCTTAGGATTAAACTACGATTGTACTTTACAACCATCTATCTCAGTTCTGTAATTTTATTGATCCGTTCGTATTACAAATACAGGGTTCAAACATCATGAGTTGTTATTAAATAGAAATTTGAAGTTTGACAGGACAGCACCAGATTCCTTTCATTTCTTCCAAATGTTAATGGATTGATCGTACATAGCTCTAGACTGAGATTTTCAGGATATAGCAGAAAAGAACCTGTAAAATCTTTCCCTGGGTTGTTTAGAAAGATGAAAATTTCCCTGTATTGAAGGACTGCAGAATGGTTTTTGTGAAAATTATATTGGCGTACTAAGCCTAGGGGTGTCAGAAATGATTTAAAAAAAAATATTTTTAACTCCTATAAAACTTATAAAGTTTAATTTTTTACTAACCTTTTTGTTCTGGATAATTGCAAATATCTATCTAAAACTTTCTTAAACCGGCATATTTTTTCTAAGTTCATTTATTTAAGAGTTTGAGTCAAAATAAGTAAGGATAAATTGCTTTATATCGAGTATATATCCTTAAACATACCGATGTAAAACCTTTCAGAAAGTAGGAAAGATTAATTCTACAATTTTTTTTCCATCTTTCTAAATATCCCAGGGAAAGATTTTACAGGTTCTTTGAAAATTAATTTGAGGCTACTTTAAATACAGAAAATGCAGGATTTGTTGTTTGTATTCTTTAAGTATTTATTCGTTCAATGCGGCAATGCAATTATGCATTAGACTTTCAGTATCTATAAAACCGTACTTTAAATTAGAAACTGGTTAAACCATATTAAATTTTCTTGGTTAAAACCATAAAACCAAGGTTAAAACACGGGACTAGAGATGTAGAGAATAGGATAGCAATATAAATAAATCAATGTTACAGTCTAGAGAATAAAGAGTTAAAAATTGATAATTTCAGTGAACACGGACCACAAACTCCAATTTTCTAATCTCCATGTGCATATATATTTTAAACCTGAAGGCGTAAATTTTTGATTTTTCAAACTTAGACTTTTTGAACAGAATTCATAGTTTACAAATCAAAAACATAAAAATAAGAAAACTTGATCATGCTCTTTAACAAAAACGCATCATTTCTTTTGCCCAAATCATAAAATTTTAACGTATTTTCGTTTTTTAATCTTTATCTTTACTGGCACAATTTCTTTGCAACAAACATTATAAAATAAAATACATTTCTACATTTTTTTTTTGTCTTTGTCTATGTTTTTTTTTTCTAAGTTAAAAAACCTACATTCAAGGCATAGAATTGAATTCAACATTCAAAGTTTTAGGTCGACCTAAGTTTCATCCTATGTTGGTCTCACTGTGTTCTAGATAACTCTGAAAGTTAGTAAGCAAATATTTAGACAGCCTCGACTTTAAAGTGTCGCAACGCCTCGGTCTCTGGTTTTACCTCACCAACTCTCTTACACTTTTTTGCAGCCCTAGGTATACACAATTAAAAATTGCACCGCGCTTATTTCTAGCTCAAGTTAATATGGGGAGAAATTGGCAAAATACTGTTTGTTTTTGCACGTGAGCGTGCCCATCTGGGTTCTAATTGATGTCTTGATTTTATGAAGGAAATGAGATTTTGCCACAAAGTCTAATTTTCTAATCCTTATATCTTGGCAATCTGATGGTTTAAACCTTTGAAATTTCAATAAGATTATTTGTTTTAAGAGCTTTTAGTTTGAAAAATAAAAGATCTACGACCTTAGGCTGCAGAGTTTGTGGCAAGAACCCAGTAAAAATTTACTAGTATTTTGGTAAAGTTATTCGGATCATTCTTGATCTCGACATTTAAGACATCCTTGTCACATTTGATCATAATATTTAAGTATTTATAATCTCATTTACCAGTATCATCAATCAGAATTCACAAAACCTTCTTCTAAAATACGGCAGCTCATCCCCTCTTATAAACTTGATATCAGAGACGTAACAGAATGTTACAGCTACCAGTAGCTAGAGAAGGGGGGGGGGGATAAAGTATATAAGCCATGTGAAAAATATCCCTAATAAACAAAACCTTTTCATATTTCTAAATGGTTTGACGGGAATATTTACAAAATATTTAGGAATTTGTTAAACGGTTTTTAAAGTATTTAGATATAGAATATAGACCCTGTAGATAGCATGAGTTGTAGGATACCCTGTAGATAGCTAGAGTTGTAGGATACCCTGTAGATAGCTAGAGTTGTAGGATACCCTGTAGATAGCTAGAGTTGTAGGATACCCTGTAGATAGCTAGAGTTGTAGGAAACCCTGTAGATAGCTAGAGTTGTAGGGTACCCTGTAGATAGCTCGAGTTGTAGGATACCATTTAGATAGCTAGAGCTGTAGGATACCCTGTAGATAGCTAGAGTTGTAGGATACCCTGTAGATAGCTATAGTTGTAGGATACCCTGTAGATAGCTAGAGTTGTAGGATACCATGTAAATAGCTATAGTTGTAGGATACCCTGTAGATAGCTAGAGTTGAAGGATACCCTGTAGATAGCTAGAGTTGTAGGATACCCTGTAGATAGCTAGAGTTGTAGGAAACCCTGAAGAGTTGTAGGATACCCTTTAGAGTTGTAGTAAACCCTGTAGAGTTGTAGGATACCCTGTAGAGTTGTGTTTACAATGCATTATCTCCGACAACCTTCGATGATATCTGAATGAAGTAAATGTGAACCATCACACAGAACATCGGAATAAAATACGTGAGAGCTAACTGTAAACTGTAAGCTTGAAGTATTTCATTTTGATTTTTCTCAGGCAGTAACATGATAAAATTTATGCCTACTGCTAATTTAGTTTAAAAGGTTGAAACGCCGTTGGGAGGAAGAGTGGTCGTGGAAGGTGGGGGGGGGTGGTAGAATAGTTACCCTTATTTATTGGGTAATTCAATCTTTAGTTATATCTTTTTAAAACTTTACTCAGAAGCACAAAATATGAAAAGTCATTGTCACATATTACATCCTTACCAAGAACCCATGGACCCTTGTACCCAGTACTAGTTTTAGATTTAAGTTGCTGCATGGACCCTTGTCCAAGTACTAGTTTTAGATCTAAGTTGCTGCATGGACCCTTGTACCCTGTACTAGTTTTAGATCTAGGTTGCTGCATGGTTCCTTGTACCCAGTACTAGTTTTAGATCTAAGTTGCTGCATGGACCCTTGTACCCAGTACTAGTCTTAGATCTACGTTGCTGCATGGACCCTTGTACCCTGTACTAGTTTTAGATCTAGGTTGCTGGATGGACCCTTGTACCCTGTACTAGTTTTAGATCTAAGTCGCTGCATGAACCCTTGTACCCTGTACTAGTTTTAGATCTAAGTTGCTGCATGGACCCTTGTACCCTGTACTAGTTTTAGATCTAAGTTGCTGCATGGACCCTTGTACCCTGTACTAGTTTTAGATCTAAGTTGCTGCATGGACCCTTGTACCAGTACTAGTTTTAGACCTAAGTTGCTGCATGGACCCTTGTACCAGTACTAGTTTTAGATCTAAGTTGCTGCATGGACCCTTGTACCAAGTACTAGCTTTAGATCTACGTTGCTGCATGACAACTGTAATATTGTGATATAAGAACATTTTTAGCAGGTTTTATTTTAACCTAATTCTGTGCTATTCTCTAAAACAGAGAAGTGAATAAAACAAAGATAAGGATAATGTGTTTTAAATCTGTTTTAAATATTTTGTTTTATAAATATTACCGGATATAAATCTTTAAATGTGGAAATGTTAAGGTTGTCACAGTCTGTATGTAAAATTTGCCATCTGCCAACTCTCTAAATCCAACCCATCCTATAAATTCAATTAAATTTAACCCATCCTACAAAATCCTCCTAATCCAACCCATCCTAAAAACTTCTCTGAATCCAACCCACCCTTATCAACTCCTCTGAATCCAACCCATCCTGCCAACTCCTCCCAACCCATTCCATATCCTAGCTAACCACCCTGAATCCAACCCAATCCTATCCCATCCTCTGAATTCAACCCGTCCTATCAACTCCTCTGAATCCAACCCCCCTTCTATCAACTCCTCTGAAACCTACCCATCCATCCAACTCATCTGAATCCCAACTATCCTACCAACTCCTCTGAATCCAACCTATCCTACCAACTCCTCTGAATCCAACCCATCCTAAAAACTCCTCTGAATCCAACCCACCCTTATCAACTCCTCTGAATCCAACCCATCCTGCCAACTCCTCCTAACCCATTCCATATCCTAGCTAACTCCCCTGAATCCAACCCATCCTACCCAACTCCTCTGAATACAACCCATCCTACCAACTCATCTTAATCCCTCCCATCCTATCCCATCCTCTGAATTCAACCCGTCCTATCAGAGTTGAAGGATACCCTGTAGATAGCTAGAGTTGTAGGATACCCTGTAGATAGCTAGAGTTGTAGAAAACCCTGTAGATAGCTAGTTGTAGGATACCTCTGAAACCTACCCATCCATCCAACTCATCTGAATCCCAACTATCCTACCAACTCCTCTGAATCCAACCTATCCTACCAACTCCTCTGAATCCGACCCTACCTACTAGCTCCTCTGAATCCAACCCATCCTACAAACTCCTCTAAATTCAAACCCATCCTACAAACTCCTCTGAATCCGACCCATCCTATCAACTCCTTTGAATCCAACCTATCCTATCAGCATTTCTGAATCCAACCCATCCTATCAACTCCTCCTAATCCAACCCATCCTATCAACTGCTCTGAATCCAACCCATTCTACCAACTCATCAGAATCCAACCCATCCTACCAACTCCCCTGAATCCAACCCATCCTACCAACTCCCCTGAATCCAACCTATCCTATCAATTCCCCTGAATCCAACCGATCCTATGAACACCTTTGAATCCAACCCGTCTTACCAACTCCCCTGAATCTAACCCGTTCTTCTAACTCCCCTGAATCCAATCCATCCTAAAAACTCTTCCTAATCCAACACATCCTATCAACTTCTCTGAATCCAACCCCTCCTACCAACTCCCCTGAATCAAACCCGTTCTACCAACTCCCCTGAATCCAACCCATTCTACCAACTTCTCTGAATCCAACCCATCCTACCAACTCCTCTGAATCCAACTCATCCTACCAACTTCTCTGAATCTAACCCATCCTACAAACTCCTCCTAATCCAACCCATCCTACCAACTCCCCTGAATCCAACCCGTTCTACCAACTCCCCTGAATCCAACCCGTTCTACCAACTCCCCTGAATCCAACCCATCCTACCAACTCTCCTGAATCCAACCCATCCTACCAACTCTCCTGAATCCAACCCATCCTACCAACTCCCCTGAATACAACCCATCCTCCAACTCCCCTGAATACAACCCATCCTACCCGGGTAGAATCTAAGAGTCTGAAACCTAGTCTTAGACGCCGGGCCGACCTCCTCAGACCCTCTGTTTTTGGAAAAAAATATAAAATTTCACCAAATATATGTAATATGAGAAAAAACCATTAAAATATTTGAGCATTCCTCTCCCCATCCCTTTCTTCAAGCACCCCTCCATAAGCCAGAGGCAGGCTCTAATATATTAAACTAAACTTACATATATGTTTATTTAGATTTTTTTCTTAGATGCATCAGTGTTGCTCTAGTATCCGAGGAGGATAAAAGCATTTAATTTAGAAAATTTTGATAATTCACATGATAGTTTCTAATAACCAAAATATTTCATTGATTTTTTATGTAAAAGATGGATCCCACATCAAGCTGTGACATACGCAAAGAGAATAGAATAAATATTAGACTGGAATTTAAACAATCCTTGTCAGTCCCTTTCAGCCTGAAAGGTAGTTCAAAGTGTACAAATCATGTAAATGTTCACAAATTATTTGCAGTATACAGTATGTTCCCTAGACTATCCATTTAAATTTCGAATTTTTTAAAGCTGTTAAATAAACTTTATAAAATGAATTATGAGAAAACATAATTTGATTTATAGTTATAACGGAAAATCATCGTTTGTAAAGTGAAAGGCATAGAGTCTGTGTGAAATGATAATTGGTCAATTATGAAACCAGCCTATTTCATAATTTGGTTTTCTTTTACTATTAATTTTAGATTTTCTATATAATGATGTTCCAGGGCCCAAAAGATTATATAGCGCAAATGTGTAAAGTACACCTGCAGTATGGAAACATTACAACAAAATGGCCGTTTTACATTTTTTTCTAGTAAATTCCACTTTAATATATATTCTATTCTCCTTGGACATCCGTATTGTGTTTTATTGACAGCACGGAGACAGTACACTGCAGTATTAAAAACTAGAAATTCAAGGCGCTTCGCGCCCTTCTTTCTAGCCTTAGCAAAAAATTTCGCGGATTTTCAAAATTTTTAAAAATTTAATGACGATCGAATTTTGATGGAGACAAATATTTGAAATTTTGATTTTTCATAAACCTTCCCTGGGGTCCCTAGATGTCCCACAAAAAATTTGGGCCCGATCGGTTCAGCCGTTTTGACGTTTATTGGATACAAACAAACAAACAGACAAACAGACAAGCCAAATTTATATATAGATGTATTACATCCGCTCAACGTTAAATCCGTCCTCTGATAATTCGGACCTACCCGCATTTGATTTTCTGTTGGTTTGATGAATTGTATTTCGGATAAACACTCAATTGAAAAAAAAGTAGTGTATCCGACCTTCTGTAGGTCGCTTTCACACTTCTGTAGCTGTTGGATGCTTATTAAGTTGTGGTTCCAAAATGAATAGTTTGCGTTAAGTTCCGGACAGAACAAAATTAATTAACAGAGCTTTTTCATTTTGGCTCATTGTAAATATTTGTTTAATTGTTTTTATCATATTGCATTATGTATTTGAAAATAAATACTAAACTAGATTTATAATGCTTTTTGATAAGATTATTCTGCGTAGCTTTTAAGGCTATTTATTTATTTCAGAAAAAACTTTCAACTATTTAATTTTGACTTGTTTTTGTCAATTACACATATTGTTTTCAGAATCCTTTTCTGTGCAAAACGTTAAGCAGCATTTTAACCAGGGAGTAAGGAATAGAAGGGAGACATAACTGACGCGGTTCGCCCTACCATATGATTATACATGCTTTGCAGACGAGTACTCCATTTGTATATGAAGTATTTGTACAATTACCGCGTATACAATAACCTATTCTGAATATTTCTTATAGAAATGGAGTACCGTCTGCAAAGCATGTATAATCATATGGTAGGGCGAACCGCGTCAGTTGTATCTCCCTTATTTTCCTTACTCCCTGATTATAACACTTAACAACATTCAAGACGACATTATATAAATTATTCCGTTGTCTTCTTTAATATGGGTTATACTTAGATAAAGAAAACTTTCAGGTGCTTTAATCCTATATTTTAGAATAACAACATAATATTTTATTAAAACAAAAGCTCAGAAGAGAATGGATTGAAAAAATATTTCGACTATTTTACATATGTTTTGAATAATATATAATGAAGGGTTTAGTCCCATGTATATTAATAGACCTGTGTGATGAAAACAATTTATCCCATAATAGTCAGAAGACCCATAGAATATGTTGTGGCCAATTTTTTGAAAAATATTTGAAATAAATCAATTTTTCATTGTTTTCATAGTAAATTTGTTACATTACATATAGTCTCAAGGTTTGCTCCAATAATTTATAATTCACAATTTTAACCATTATAAATCCCCTCTAACAGTAAGAAAATAAAAGATTACTCAAAATTTAACTTATATTACTTTACTCCAATTTTTATATAAAAGCACCATATTATTTTTCATCAAAACACAGAATGAATATATTTCGTAATTTTTCATAGAAGGAACACGCATAATAGAATTTAGTATAAATTTAACAAAAACTTAATAATTTAGATATTATTAAATTGGTAAAAATATAAATTTTTATCGTAACATAATTATAACTGATCAATTGTCTCAAACTCTAATCTAATTCTTAATGCCAAGGGCAACCTGATGTCGCGGAACCTTGATATTTTAAAAGTTAAAATATCAATATTCACTTTGTGCAGTTCCTTTATATCTTATAACAACTACAACATACAATTTTCATAGTGAGAAAACGTTAGAAAACGCAGTGAAAGTGAAAAAATATCCCCACATTTCTGATTTCGCTTTAAAGATTAAGGAACATAATTTATATTTCGCATTCAATATTTTAATGGAAAATTTATAAAAAATAATATTTTACCATAAAACGGTCTACACAAGTGCGTAACTTTCCATTCTACCACTAGTTAAAACCTACTCTTCAAAAGTTTTATCACAAATTTTTAAAAATAAAATTTTCAATAGTCGTCTTTCTAATTAACAATCACTGGTTTCTTTGCTTACTTATATACCAACAAGACAAGAAAATATAAGGCAAAATCTAGTGGAATACTTTCATACACAAAATATTAAAAACTAGAATGAAATTTTACATTAATAATTTTATCACTGAAAATAAGGATGCTTAAGACTTGATCGGAATGATTATCACAATAGGCTTTCCAGATAGAATTTTAAAAAAATGGCCTTAAAAAACTGCAGAATTTGAAAGGGCCACAAACAAAAACAAACTGAATAATGTACGTCAGAAATGAGATTCTGCACTTTGGGTGATCATGTAAAGTACATTCGGAATATTTTAACCAAATGTGATTCGTTATTCTGTGTTTGTAATACAGAAACCCGTATTATTGATTACATTCTACATAGTTCCAATTGATATAGGTGATCCATTCTAGTAGAAGGGTTCGTTCCAGTTCATGTCAAAACGGATCGGATACAGATAAGCTTAATTGTTGATATTTAATTCCCCTCTTCAAGAAATTTAAGCTTCTTAATAATGACATTCGGTAAGAAGTTGTTCAAATTATTACGCAAATGGTTAGACAGTGCTTTAATTTTGAATTTTTCAAGTTTAATTCGGTGGAATGGACCTGAACCTAGGCAGCTGAAAAATAGTCTAAAGAGGTTGGAAATTTTGTGTGGATATGATATCTGTTGAAGTGCGAAGGAAGTTCGTTCTTTAGTTGTGGAAGCAGTAACAAGGTCTAACCCTATAAAACTTAATGCGTACTTCTGACATCAATTGTTTTGAGAGAAAAAATCAGATAAAACGTTTAGATAATTTTTCTTCTAAATGTGATATCCGTATCCGCATAATACTTTAAAGGGATCATTTCGAACCGTGGGATCAAAACTAGTGAATGTGTTGATATAAGATAATACTTTTACATGATTTACTAGATTTAGGCTGAACTGGAAGCTTGGCTGTGATGTTTGAAAACTTGATCCTCAGTCAGATATAAAAAGTTCTTTTTTGTAAAATTGTTTTTAACTTTTACCCGAGGTTCAAGATTTCGGTCTTATCGGAAGATTTGTTGGTTGCAGGGTTAGGTTTCACTTGAAGGTTTAGGTTTTGCTAATTTTGGAATCTTAAACGAGGCAACAGCCTCACAAGTTGAAATACTCCGATTGAGGACTGGTAAAAAACTCCGCTTCTCCTCCTGAACTGAAACAGATCTTTTAAACTTTTTGGTTTCCGTCTCCGGTTCAATGCATTTTTCTTGTTTTTCAGACAGAGTTCTCTTCGTTTTCTTCTTCTTTCTTTTCTTAATAATGTGAGGAGATGAGGAGCGACTTCTTTTCTCCTCCGCGTCAGAATTTGGCAAGTCCCTGAAGTAGATTAATATTGTGTTAGTTTTAATAAATGCTAGCTGGAGTGCCCAGCGTTGCCCATAGAATTTAAATAAAAAGCGAATTAAAAAAATCAATTTTTGAAAAAAAATTATTTGTTTAGCCAGTGTTACGCAACGGGTACCCATGGGTTCCCCCCCCAAAAATTAAGCCCATTAGGTCCAGCCATTTGGCCAGCTATAGCTGACATATATATATATATATATATATATAGGAGCGAAGAACTTTTTTATATAGAGCTAGCTATATATATCAGCGAAGAGTTTCGTCATAAAGATTAGGAATTCACAACACTAAATCTTTCTCAATTTAAACATCTATACCTTTTTCTATGCACTTTCTTATCATTGTCACTTGAGCCGTCTGAATCCGACCCGATCAGTTTCATTATATAAATAGCTTTATCAAGAATCTTCTCCTTTCCTTCGTCCTGGAACTTGACACTGATCTTGGCTTTCTTGGTCATCCACGCCAGGACGTCTCCACCTCTCTTCTGCTTTCTGTTATCAAAACAGTCAAATTTTAGAGTGGTTGTGTTCATAAAAAATTAAAAGTTAAAAATCAGTTAGGGTTTGCTTACCGTTCGTCCAAACGTTTTCTTCTCTCATCCTCTTCACTGGAGACATCTTCATCACTTTCCGCTCGCAGCCTCTTCTTCTTCTTCTTCTTTTTATCTTTTCTACTCCTTTCACGATCAGAATTGGAATCCTGGAATTAAAGAACATTTTCTGAATTAAGTTATTTGATATTTAATTGAAGATTTGTATGATATTATACGAAAAGAAAACTTCTACTTGAATAAGTTTTAAATTAATGATAAAACTAAGAATTCGCTTTTTTTGGGAGCTGTAAAAGAATGACTCTGTAAGCCCCCATTTCTTGGATATTCCGGACACAACGGATGAGCTACACACTCAGCTGCCAGTACACCTGAACCACGCTTGACACGGTAAGGGAAAGATAGGACCAGGAGATCAGACAGGATCTAGATCCTGAATTTCCTGATTTTGATTAAAATCCATTACAAATATGGAGCCTCGGGATCAAGCATGGATCTCCATCTTCATCATTAATTTAATTTCTTTTTGATATCCATTGATGGTAATACCCTCCAGGTATAACTTTAATTCAAGGATCAAGCATTGTTCTCAAATATAAAAGTGCGCACAAAGCGTTCAAGATTAACAATTTCTCTACAAAGTTCCAATTTCTGTTATGAAAAATAAAAACCTCAAAATTTCATGTATATTTGTTATGGCTCAAGTATATCAAATCAGTGATAAGTTTGTGAAAATAAAACCAGGAAAAATAGAACGAACGAGTTTTATTACCTCATAGTCGTCCGGTACAAGCCAATCATTATCATCCTCAAATTTGAAGGGAGCCTTAGGTTTCAAATCCAAGACTTTTGAAACAGGACTTGATTTAGACTTCGTATGACTTGAACTGGATGATTTAGGTAGACTCGAACTAGAGGATTTCGAACTCGAATGTTTAGACTGACTCGAGCTTGATAGTTTAGACTGACTCGAAGTGGGATGTTTAGCTGGACTGGGTGAATGACTATGCTCTGCTGATTTGTTGGACCGATTAAACTCATCTTTTTCTTTTTGACGCTTTTTCTTCTTTTTCTAAAATAAAAAAAAAACATTTTATCAAAACTGTATGTAAATAAGAAAAAATGTGTAATTAAAAAAAGTAAGCGATGAAATTATTTGAAGGGAAAACCTATTTTGCTGTTTTCATAAAAATATCCCCTTACCCCCTTCTCCCATTCTTTATTAATAGAAGTTAAAACTAATTAAACTTTTGATACCTTTCTTTTCTCCTTGTAGATCGGATTATCGGAGTCGGACTCAACCAACCTTTTCTTAACCCTAGCAACCTTATCCTGCAGCTCATCAAGGATACTCAGATCTACATTTTCTAAACGAAAGAAGAAATACAAATATGGGATTGTGCACAAGTTTATGGAAGATTTTTATCGAAGAAAGGAAACAATGAAACAGAGATACAATCTGATCAGAGTCTGTGATGTGTACTATGCTCATTAAAGCACATACGCAAGGGAAGACAAGGAAGAAAAGATGAACTCTGGTCCTGATCCTTTATAAGTCCAGAGCTGAAAACTTTAGAATGGTGGATATCGAGATCAATGCTTGATCTCCTCTTTTTTATTAATCTCCAGATTATTTTAATCCTTCTACACTTAAGTACCTAGAATTCTACCAATCAGAGTGTACCAAAAGAAAGGATTCAGAAATTCATAAGTTTCCACAGTGAATATTCTAATTCTAAAGTTTTCAGCTCAGAGCTGAAAACCTAAGAATGGTGGATATCGAGATCAATGCTTGATCATCTCTTTTTGCTAATATAAAGACTAAATTAGTCTTTAGATTAATTTCTAGAGATTAGAGATGCCCTCGTTAACTATTGAAAACCCGTTTTTTTGCGCTATTCTGGTGTTGATGGTGTCATATCAATTGAAATAATGATCGATTGAACGAACATTGGGTTAATGTTTTTTAAGACTAGCGTTCAAAATGGCTATAGTCCTCAAATGTGCTAAAATGTTTTTAACAAGTTCATTTTAACATGATTAAATTCATATTTGTTTAAATGCTCTAAAACCCGGCTAGTGAACACTTAAGTTATATCGGATATTAGTCCAATCGATATAGCATCGTATCTGTGATTGTTATCAAACGTAACTTTTATACAGTAGGTATCCAAAAAAGAGGATCAAGAAGAAAATCAAAAGTGTGGACATTGGATACTCAGATTAAGGATATCCCATTCTAAAGTTTCAGCTTAGGATAAACATCAATATTTGTGTGGGGGGGGGGATACGAATGAAGAGAATTATTATGGCGAAATTGATTATTATAATTTTGTTTAAAAACATAATTAAATTAGAAAATCGATTTTTGATTGGAGACAGGTCAAGGCTTCTGGCCTAAACTCCAGGTGACTAATGCTATACAAAATGTTCAATAAACCCTGAACATTTTCTTTTAATTTGAACATATTTACTGGACGCAAACATTATTTAGTAAAAAAAGTTCAATAACATTTTTAATAAGCTAAAAGCCATTTTCTGAGACATGGGAGCCGATGCCCAAATTCAACTTGCCAACCTTTTTCATCCAACCTTTACAAAGACAAAGAAGTCTGCAAGTTCTCATTCGTTTTCCAGGGCGGGAATTGTTGAAGATATCCCTCCAATAAATTTGATATTTTCAAAGACTGCCAAGGAACAGGGGCGTACGAAGCATACGTGTGTGGAAAGGCACATTTGCCCTCGTACGACCTTGTCCTTTGTGCCCCCCCCCCCTTAAAAAACCCCTTTTTTTAAAAAAATATTGATACCTTTTTTAACTATGTAAACTTAAATTTATGTAACTTTTTTTTTAAAAGGGGGGGGGCCACAATGTTGCCAGGGGGGGGGGGCATAAAATCAGGCAATCCCTCTTAATACTGTGGTGTAAGCTTCAAGGGATGAAAAATATAGATGGAAACGTTTCTAAAAAAATATCTACATTTTCATAGGATTAATACATATTGTATAATAAATTATGCTGAATTATGATATCAAATTTATATTTACACTGAAGGCAGTATTGATTAAAGCTTTTTTTTAATGAAACTTTTTTAGTTAAGGGTAAAAGTGAGATTTTGAAGTATTCTTTTTCTATACAATGTAATTATATTTCAATGGAATACATGCAATTTCAAGTGACCCTCCATTTACAAAGTGGCATGTCTGATGTACCTTTGAATCCTTAATTTCTCCATCGTTTCTGAAGCAAGAAATGCGCGAGTCACTTTTGTAGAGAAACCACGAAAAAATATTCAGTTTTTAAAATGGGAAACATGGATGTTTAATGCAATACTTGATCAGACAAAGCGTTGAAGGGTATTGTTGTGAATCAGAATATATTTTAATTCTTTTCTTAATTTTTTAGTTAGGGTGAGTGCAATGCAATACAATGTAGAATGTAGATTGCCCGAGGAAGATGTAATATTAAAAGAACCCCCCCCCCCCCCCAAGAGTCCTTTCCCCTCGGAGGGGGCACGCGCAGGGGGGACGGGGGGCTCAGACCCCCCTCGTACGCCCCTGCAAAGGAACCCTTTATAAGACAGACAACTTCTTTAACTGTCCTGTCTAACCTCGAACCCAGAGAAGACTCTATGTAAGCTGCTAGTCTACAGAAAAAAGAACCAATTTAGCGATGAACATTAAACACTAACAGTCATGGCAAATAAATTTTGTATTCTTTATTTAAACGAAAAAAGGCTTTAAATTCTTACCTAAAGCATTTTCAGATTTAGGGTTTTCTGTGAGAATTGTAGCAGTTCCTCCACAGCTCTCAAACTCCTTTCGAACCTTAGGAGTGTCAGGATTAGGACCTTCACTCTCCTGAGAACATTCTCCAAATAGTTCTGTCACATAACTCTGATGTTTCCGGTTCCGTTTAGAATCTCCGGAGAGATGACGCTTTGTGGTTTTAGTTGATTTCGAGTTTGTATCTCTGGAGTAGTAGGTTATCAGATCAGGAGAAACTCGCGCAGGCTCAACAGGTTTAGCTGTGGAAGATTTCGTTGTTAAACTTGACGAGTTTAAAGAAATAGGATTGGTTGGAACTCCGAGGTTGGCCAGCAGTTCCTCAGGCTGGAGACTAATACTTTTCTTGGGAACAATTTCCTGGATATAATCCTGCGGAATATCAAAGTTTTCCGGCATCTTGAACTCGTTATCTGATCTATCCACACTATCCAGGGAGGAGTTTTGATCATTCTCCAGCTCAGGATATAGATCATTTTCATCTTCAGCAGACTCTTCATTGTCGTTTGTAAATACTGGTGAATCAGATTGTTCTTCCGTATGCGTTCCCTCTTCAATAATATTCTCTGTAGCATCTTTAACTTCCTCCTTGCTCCCGTGAACTTTATTCAATTCATCCAGGAAAACTAAACAAATATTATACCTCATAAAATATTGAGAAAACTAAACAAATATTATACCTAATAAAATATTGATAAAACTAAACAAATATTATACATATTATACCTAATAAAATATTGAGAAAACTAAACAAATATTGAAAAAACTTAACATTATTATACCTAATAAAATATTGAGAAAACTTAACAATATTATACATAATAAAATATTGAGAAAACTGAACAAATATTATACCTAATAAAATATTGAGAAAACTGAACAAATATTATACCTAATAAAATATTGAGAAAACTAAACAAATATTATACCTAATAAAATATTGAGAAAGAAATCCGTTTCGTGAGTTAAAATATATATATTATATAATCATAAACTCTACGGCGAACAAGGATAGAATGATCCATACCTGAGATGGACTCTGGGGTTTCGTCGTAAGATCTATCCTGGTCCCCCTCAGCTATATGCTCTGCACCCCCGACAATGTGCTCGGCTTCCAAGTGTTTATCCCAAGCTGAGTTACTAGTAAATATTTTAAAACATATATCACAGTAGAATGTGTCAGGTACTCCAGGCTCAGTAGAGATTACATTAACTTCACCAGGACTGAGTTCAAGTTTATCAAGTTTATCCGTTGACTCAACCATTATTTTATCACCGTTGGTTTCCTTATCACACACCGCGGGTTCACTCTTCTCCACATTATTACAACTTGGAGATATGGATTTATCAAGATCATTATCATTCTTCCGGGTATCAAGATTAGCTCCGTCGGTAACATCTTCATTGTTTACTTCAGGATTCACAATCATGTTTTCATTGATTGAACTCTTGGACAGAACTGAATCTAGTTCGGAGCTAGAAAGAGCCGGAGCTTTCTCGGAACGATCCTGAATTTGATCCGGTAGCAAGCTCTCCGACCGATCCTGTACCTGCTCCGGTAGTAAGCTCTCGGATCGATCCTGAACCAGCTCCTGCCGCAAGCTCTCCGACTGATCCTCATCCTGCTCCGACAGCAAGCTATCGTCGGTAACAGAAGGATTCAATCTAAAACATTAAGGAATGCACATTTTTCTACTATTGCCGTAAAAAGTCAAATTTTATCCCATTTAAAGATAAAGATTGAAAAAATATTGTAGGGCGTAGGGAATTAATGGGGGTTCGGACTTAGTAATAGTTTAAATTAATAAATTAATGACTTTGAATAGGTAAATCTTCCTTAACTTTTATTTTACCTTAAAGTTTCACACAGCTTGTTGAATTCAGATTTAAAGCTTCTTTTCATTTGAACCGACCCTAATTATAAAAAGCATACAAAAATAATATAATGAAAACGCAAAAATAGGAAATTTCCATGTGTTTACATTGAAACAATTAAAAGCCCAATTGTTTTAATAATTTTCTTCATCTTCTTTAACATATAATTGATAAAGTAATTTAAAAACATTCTTAAAGTTAGTATCAAAAATTGTTTTATCCTTAAAACAAAATCTAGGAAAATTTTCTTTAAAAATCATCACCCGATTAACAGAGGAAAATTGTATTAAAAAATTCTGAAAATTAAACTGGGATGGAGTCTATTTAAAATGATTATAAGCAAACTGAACCTGTGTATAGAAAGTGGATAAGTGCTCTGACTGTAGTCTGAGAGAAATCCAGATGAATTAAAGAATCTCCTCCAACTCTAACATCTACTAATCTCAAGCAGGAGCTGAGAATAGGACTGGCACTCAGAACACACTAGAACAGGGGGGTATATATTTTAAACATTGTCACATAGCAGAACTTACATTTGATAATTTAAAATACATAAAAATAAGACTTTCAGGTTGCTTCGCGTCCCTGGTTCTATTTTAAATGGTAGAAATTGTTGTTTTTATCATTTTGTCTTCTTAATTCAGAAGAGCTTTACTCATTATTTTTGTTCTGCTGTAGGCAAGGCAAGGGAGGCCAGCCACAACAATTTCTTGTTTGAACCACATTCTCCCCGTTTTCTCGTTCGAGCCACTTCGAAATCCTCGTCCTTTGATTATTTTGTTGTTTTAAAGTTTCTAATTCTTGAATATATAAAACTATTTTTCAAATATCTGGCCATGTTAGAGCATCAAATATGGATAGACTAAAGAATTGCAATGAGTACATCATGTTGGAATCTTTAAAGCAATTAGACACTTTAAAAAGAAGGACGAGGATTGCGAGGTGGCTCGGACTAGAAATTGTTGTAGCTTGCCTTCCTCCCATCTAAGGCAGTCGAAGGACTAAAAAAATTACCCATAATTTTTCTCAGAAAATTAAATTCGACGAAACTTACACTATGCGCCATAAATCTGAATCCATCTGCTGTAATTATCTTAACATCTGCCTGGTTCATCCCAGAGGTGAGGAGGTGGGGCACCAGGACTCCGAGCCCCCCCTCCTTACTTTGCAGCTGTACCACACTTTTATTCATTCAGGGGCACCATTATTTCTGAAAAAAGGAACTAATCAATGTACTTTTGTCTATATTAGTGCACGTTTTATATTTTAAATAAGAAAATTTTAATCTAAAACAGGAAATGTTCCAAAATACAATAGTTGCTTTAAGTGATATTTAAATTACACTGAAATAACCAAATACTGAATTCATCTCTAGACAGCCTCCTATGTCACATTCCTTTAAAGAAGATGTGCGAATACAAAGAAACCAAAATTCTCCGTGTAGAAACTGCTTCTTAAGTTTTAATTCAACCTCGAAAAATAACATGATATAATTATATATACAAAAATAATTAATTATATATATACAAAAATAATAAAAAGATGATTCGATTGATTCTCAATTCTTGGCAAACCAAAATAGGTAATTTCCTAGAGAACGATTTTGTGAAATGATAATTGGTCAATTATGAAACCA
>NW_019396147.1:590919-648823 GCF_000591075.1 Eurytemora carolleeae
GTCCCATATCATATCAATAAGTTCAACTTATCAAAGTTCATTGGGTAAAATCATAAATTGACGTCAGTGTATTTTCAGAATATTAGAATGGGAGAGAATGGAGTGGAGGCTGTTGAGCCGACCAGTAAGAAAAGTAAAACTGATCCTACCGTCCAGGAACAAGAATTCGATAAAGAAACACAAACAGCACTGGAGGAGATCGATAGCTGTCAAAACGAGATCGATTCGATGAATGAGAAAGCCAGCGAGGAAATCCTGAAAGTTGAACAGAAATACAACACATTACGGAAACCTTTTTTTGATAAAAGAAATGAAATAATTAAAAACATTCCCAAGTTTTGGCTCACATCCTTCATCAACCATCCTCAGTTATCCATGATTATTGAAGAGGATGAAGAGGACGCCCTCCAGCATCTCTCTAAACTCGAGGTCGAGGAATTCGAAGATATAAAATCCGGGTTCAAGATCAATTTCTTTTTTGACTCTAATCCTTACTTTGAGAACGACACATTGTGCAAGGAGTATCAATTGGATGGTAAGGGAGACCCCACATCTACCTCGACCCTGGTCAAGTGGAAGGAAGGGTTTGATCTGACCGCTAAGGCAGCTCAGAAAGCTGCTCTGCAGAAGGGTGGGAGGAAAAGAAAGCTGGAGAACCGAACCTTCTTCACCTGGTATTCAGACAACGAGGATCCGTCCAACGATGAGATCGGAGAGATCATCAAGGATGATATGTGGTAAGAATTTATTCTTCCTGGCGAATTTTTATTTTAAACCAAAAAATTATATATGCAAGTTTTACGTCTTTGGAAAAAAATAAATTTCGAAATTTAATGGTAAAAGCATGTTTACTGTCTCTTCTAGTGGTTTTTGAATGTGACGAATTTAAAATCGTCGGCTAAAATTGTATTTTGAGGCGTGCTCCCTATAATTGCGAATTTCGTTAAAAATGCATGTTCCTAAATTATATTTTAGGGATTTTTAATGAAGGCTTTCTAATCTTAAGTAAAAATTGAACTTAAAGCAGTTACAATTTCTTTAAGAGTAGCCCTACTGTTGGTTTGACTCCACACGGGCAGATGAAAGTAGCTAGTTTTTCCCGTCACATTTTGGAATAGGTCTCGTTGTCAGGGTACTGAAGGGAAGAAATCCCCAGAATTGCATATATTAATTTATCAAATATTAAGAATAATATGTGTTAGGTATCCCTATGAAAAACTTGATTGACAGAAAGATGTTTATATAAAATCAAATTTTTCTATTTTCATCCTTATTTTTCATAAAACTAGATTTTTTCAACTTTTGTTTTGGACAATTTTAGACAATTATTGAAAATTTTGGCATCACATTTTGGCGTAAAAAATTGCTTTTGAGAAAATATTTTACATTTTTAATGGAAAAGCGATTCTGTGAAATTGTATTTTGCTGGATCCGGATCCATTTTTGCATTAACTTAATCCAGATCCTCAATGAAACAGAAAAAATCACAAGCACCGAATTACTTCATAGTAAAAATAGATGGGCCCCCCCAAAAAACTCATTCTTTTATTGTTTATTAACTTTTTGATTTTGATTATTATAAGCGCGTTTAGTTTGATGAATATAAACATGTCTAAGGAATTAGTTCAGAGCTGACAATTTTAGAATTGGAAACCCTTAATCCTGATCTAAACTTAATCTGAATATCCACTGTGGAAACTTAATTTTTTTTTAATCCGCTCCTGTTGGATATCACATTTCCTACTACATGTAATAAAGATACGTTTGATTACTAATTCAGCTACGATGTTATATCGATTGGACTTATATCCGATTGAACTAAAGTCAGCTGTTCACAAGCCTATTTTTAAAGCATTTAAACAAATGTAAATTTAAACATCTTAATATGAACTTATTAAAAACATTTTATCAGATTTTAGGACTTTAGTCCTCTTGAACGTTAGTCTTAATAAACATTAAATAAACATTAATCCAAAACTTGCATTCGTTCAATCGATCATTAGTCCAATTTATATTCCACCACAAATGCGGGAAAATTAAAACTGGTTTTTCAAAGGTTAGAGAGCGTATCTCTAATCTTTAGAAATTAATCTAAACTTTAAATTAGTCTTGAGAATGAGATTATCAAAAAGAGAGGATCAAGCATTGATCTCGATATCCACGATTTAATGTCTTCAGCTCAGAGCTGGGAACTTTTGAATGGTGGATATCGGGATTAAGGCTTGATCCACTCTTTTTCTTATTCTCGAGATTAAATAATGCTTGTTCTCCTCTTGTTATTAATCTCCAGATTAATTAACCGATCGGGATTAAGGATATCCCATTCTAAAGTTTTCAGCTCAGGTTGCATAAAAGCATAAAATCTTCATGATTATAATCTCAAACTTGATAATCTTTCAGGCCAAACCCCCTTCAATACTTCCTAGTACCAGATCTCGAAGTGGAGAACGTCGAAGAGGAGGAGGAGGAGGACGATTTGGACGAGGAGGAAGGTGATAACGTTGTGGTGATGGAAGAAGAGGAGGAGGATGACGGAGAGGAAGAGGATGGAGATGTAGAGGATGTAGATCCCGAGGACAAATAACAGAAAGAACTACCTGGTTCAAAAAATTAACTAATCATCAATTTGTCTGAATAAAATGGGTCTCAAAATTCTGACTAATTAGTTTTATGTAACTAAACATAAATGACAATATAATTTTTTATAATGATTTTTAATGCTGTGAATAAGGAATGTATTTACACAACAGTGAGTTCTATTAACTTCCAAATAAAGCTGAAATCCTGAATAAAACATTAAAAACTAGCATTAGACGTGGAAAAAATAGTTTTCACAGTCCCACTTCACTTCAGTTGTTTCAAGCCGCTGGTTAAAGGATTGAATTCATATGAACATGATACGATTAAAATGATTGCTGATATGTCAATTTTATGGGTCACACTGTAATTTTCTTAAAGTTTGAAGATTTGGCATTTTTGCAGATTTATGTTTGCGAGTTCTCTGGATGTTTAAAAGAAGGATTATTTCGGCATTGTGTTATTTTAAAATTTTTATTTTTAGTCTGAAAGGTCTGAAAAATATTCCCTTTCTGGTTTGTGACTGTCAATTTCTGGATAATAATCCTTTAAAACCTTTTTCAAAATGGGATTCAAAATAATGAATTTAGTGATGAGAGAAATTACACTTTTGAGGGTGGGTACTGGGTAAAATTTGACAACAGATTAAAGGAAATTTATAAAATGACAAGTAAGGTAATGACCATTAGTCACGAGTCACAGCCTTAAAGAGCGTTAATCTTGTTTGAAACACTATGAAGGTTATATCGATTTGAAAAGCTACATTTAAGTTGTAAGGCAGGAATTAAAAGAAAGACGAAAGGAATTTATTTGTTAATGAATCAGAGTTGTCATAATCAGTCATAATCAGAAAAAGAAATTGACAGTTTATCAGGTGATTTTACATTTATATCTCTGGCAATATTAAATGCTTAAGAAAGGCAGACCACATTTTAAAAATGCCAGGACTTGGGATATTTTAGATTGCATTCCATCCGCCCAACGTTACATCCGTCGTATAACAGATACTTCAGACCTACTGGTACGTGGTTTTTCAGCAGCTTCTGACTGCTATTGGTCCGCTGAACTGTATGTCGGATACACACTCAACTAAAAAAGTAAATGTATCCGACCTATCCTAGGTCGGTTGCACACTTAACTGAAGGTTGGATGCAGACCTCAGATGCACTGCATTTGTAGGTCAGATGATCAACACCTTAGTAGGTCGGATGCACAACTTCAGTAGGTCAGATGCAAAACTTGTAGGTCGGATGCATAGCATTTTTAGGTCGGACGCACATATAATAGGTCAGATGACACATGTTAAGTATAGTCGCAGCGCTCGGCCCAGAAATTGTCTCAACCTAACCAAACCCCACATATCAGCTATCTCTGTGACAATTTGATATAGTGGCCGCAGCGCTCGGACCAGACTAAACCAAACCCAACATCCGATCTACCTACAGAAAGTACGCAGTGCATCCGACCTGTAAAGGTTATGTATCCGACCTACAAAAGTAGGTTACGCATCCGACATACAAATTTATGTGCACCGGAAACAGCGATCGATCTTCATGGTAGCACTGTCAACTGAGTCAACTACCTGACAAGATTTGCAATTTTCATGCATGTGTAGGTTGGATTAACAAAATAGAAAATACAATTGACCTATGCAGGCCCGAATTATCGTAAATTACTAATTAATTAGTAATTTTCCGACATACTGCAATATAGGACCTATGCCAGCTATTTATTTTTGTATTATTTAAAGGTTTGTATTATATTTAGATAAGACAATTTCCGGGCCGAGCGCTGCGGCTACAGGTTAGGGGGCCGAGCGCCGCGGCTGGGACAGGCTAGGGGGCTGGGCGCTGCGGCCATAAGTCCATATAGCAACTGTTAAACCACCTGCTAGTAGGTCGGATGTGTATTATAGCGGATTTGGCGTAGGTCAGAAGTGGAGTAAAGCGGATTTTCGTAGGTCGAAAAATACACCATGAACGAAGCATAGAAGGTACTAATGTCGTCTTCTATTTATTCTCGAGGTTGAGTGATTTCTATATTTTTGGGTTGAGAAAGCTGAACTTTTAGCGGTGCTGTACGCTCGCTGTCATCTATCCTTGCAAAATTTCAAGAAAATTAAGGAGCTCCCTTTCTTTTAATTGCAACAATTAAATGTATATTAATAGTGAATTTCTTTTAGTTTATTGATCATAGAACTTTTTCTGTTATTTTATTCGGTGGATTGTTTTAACAAAGTTTATGTCTATTGGGTAGTGAAGGATTGTACAGCGACCGGTAAGAAAATAATTTAGTTTTAATGATTCCAACACAAGACCTTGCTCATATGATACCTTGCCCTATTGGGTCTGTCCTAGAGAACGATTTTTGGACCCCCCCCAAAGTAGGTAGATAGGGAATAATTTACTGTATTCCCCATCTATCAACTTTTCACCACTCTCTCAGCTTCTCGACATTTTCAAATAACCAGAGATTATTGTGAATATCAAGATCAATAATTGATCTCTATTATTTGTTAATCTTCAGATTGATTTGATCTTAATTTCATATCCCGTGAAGTGCTAATTAGACTCCCATAAACAACCATTCAGAAGCCAGGGAATTATTTCACGTTCCTCCAATGAGATAATATAGAATTTAGACAAAGCAGATACTGCATTAAATTCTAAAGTGCCCACTGCGGATATCGATATCAAGCAATTATGGATTTCCATTACAAAAGTTCCCCAGCTCAGCACAGACATTTCACAGTAAATCTTTTATATACTTTAACTTGATACCAGAACAAGTATTTTTCATCTTGAATGAACTTACACCCTCAATAACTAGAAAGGAGGGCGAGTCCTCGAAAATATTAATTTTTTAAACATCTGTCCCTCTACTTTTAATTTCTCCTGTCGTTAATCTTCCATCGAGATAACAAAAAAATATAAGAATGTAAATAAGGAAAAATTAAACGAAATATAGTAAAGAAGAAAAACCGATAACATTAGAATTTCAAAAAAGAAATTGAAAAACTTTAGGAAAATGTAAGCCTTAACTAAATATGTAATATGTCTTTTCAGATAAAAAGTTGCTAAAACATGTTATTGTTTACATAGTTGAAGAATGACAGGCGACGAGTTTAATGTTGCCGGTTTCAAGTTCACAACTAACTTTGACTCTGGTAACCTTGCTAGGGTTGAGCTACTAGATGCAGAACCCAGAGAGGAATGTGTCACAGACGTGAACCCTCGGCCCTCTACCTCCACTCTACACCAAAGATGTGTTGGAGCAGAGACTCCGGACTATGAGTTCCAACTGTGGACTAGAACGGATTGTCAGAATACGGAGTTTGAGAATGGGAATAGAACCTGGTTCTATTTTGGACTGGAGGAAGGACCCCCCGGAGCAGTAATCAGGTTCACTTTGATGAACCTGAATAAGCAGTCCAAGCTGTTCAGTCAAGGGATGTGTCCTGTCTATCTGGCTCCTGGAAAATCTCAATGGGAGAGGTGAACCCAACTACTGAACCTTACTAGTGAACCTAACCACTGAACCTTACTACTGAACCTTACTACTGAACTTTACGAATGAACCTTATAACCGAACCTTACAACCAAACCTGACGACTGAACCCTACTACTGAAACTTCGTACTGAATCTTTGTACTTAAGCTCCTTACGGATTCTTATTACTAATCTTACCTCATCACTACTGAACCTTACTACGGAATCTTACTACTGAACTTTACTACTAAGCATTTCTACTGAACCTTACTACTGAATCTTTCTACTAAACCTTACTACTAAACCATACAGCTGAANTTTCCAAGGGCAATTCGTGTTTTTTTAGAATTCGAGATCCGCCAACCTACGAAACCGTGGAACATAATTTCCGGATGAGTTTCAAGTTCAGAAATCCTGAAACTAGAACTGGCACAACATATTTCGCTTTCACATATCCCTACACTTACAAGGAGCTTCAGACCAACCTTGATAAACTCTACCGGAAACATGGAAACGGAATGAAATCCTTCACAGAGTTAAGTTCACTTCCGTCAGGAGCTGTTTACTTCCACAGGGAGAATGTTATCCGAAGTCTAGAGAAGAGACGGATGGATTTACTGACTATATCAGGGATGAATGGTATACTGGAGGAGAAGGAGGTGACCTTGTCCAATCTGTTCCTCGAGGAGTCGGATAACCGTCCCTACATGTTTGAGGGAAAGAAAACTGTGTTTATTAGTGCCAGAGTTCATCCCGGAGAAACCTGCTCTTCTCATGTTATGAACGGATTGCTCAGGTTTCTACTACGGGAGAATGATGTTCGAGCTGCAGTTTTGAGAAAAAAATACGTTTTCAAGTTGGTTCCTATGCTTAACCCTGACGGGGTCTTTAATGGACACTACAGGTATGAAAGGATAAATTATATATTTTTACATGTTAATAACTAAAGACATCATTAAACTTCTACTAACAATTTTTTATTTCCAGGACGGATACTCGTGGAGTAAATCTGAACCGTGTTTACGGCAATCCATCAATCTTATTACATCCAACAATCTACGCAGCCAGGAAACTAGTCCTCTACGCACACCTTGGCAGAGATGTTGAGGAGGAAACCTCTAATCATCCATCTCCGCCCCTTCCCACTCCGAGCCCTCTGAAAGATACAACTGTCCATAATGATATAATTTGTTCTGATTCTGAGAGTGTTAAAGACGCTGACAGTAACTTTACCTGGGAGGTGCCAACTCGGAGAAATAAATCAAACCGAACCTCGTCCTCATCAACTCGTAGCTCTAGTTCAAATTTCCCAACCCTCTCTCCGTTCAAACATGATTATGGTTCACAGTGGTATGAGATGACGGAGAATAGTAGATGCTCGGAGGGGGATGAGAGTATTGCAGATTTCTCCGTGACCAGCCATACTGTATCCCCTAGCAAGAATGTGCACGGGTTGCATGTGGAGGAATCTGTTAGTTTTGATTTCCTCCCCCCCGCTAAACTTGAACAGGGTTCCAGGACTGATTTTCTCGGCGCTTTTAACACCTCGGTAAATCCAAACAATTTGAAATCAGAAGGAAGTTCTAAGGACAATACTGATTTGCTGAACTTTGATGCTGGGCCCACGTTTCCTAGAGAACATGGAGATTCCGGTTTGTTCATGTACCTAGATATTCATGGACACGCGTCTAAACGAGGAATTTTTATTTATGGAAACCATTTCAGCAATATTGAAACCAAGGTGAATGCACTTCTCTTCCCAAAGTTAATGTCGATAAACAGCGCAAACTTTGATTTCCCTGCTTGCAACTTTTCTCAACGGAACATGATACTGAAGGATCGACACACCGGAGCAGGACGGGAGGGATCAGGTAGGGTTAGTGTGTACAGAGCTACAGGAATCACATACTGCTATACGCTGGAGTGTAATTTCAACACTGGTAGGTTCACAAACAACATTCCAATGGCGAGTAGGGATGGAGGAAGAGCTTCTCCTCCGCCCATCTATGATATACCACCTAAATACAGTCCGACAACCTTCGAGGATACAGGGAAAAGTTTAGCTGTCTCAATACTCGATCTCACGGAATCGAATCCATGGACTCGTCTCACCTGCTCGTCATCGAAGAATTTAAAAGGAGTTCGGAATTCTGTGCGGAACTATATAAAAAGTGCGGAAGCAGAGATTGCCAATAAACTAAAGTCTTCTAAAGCGTCTCCGATTAGAACCCGGCTCCGGAATATGACAGGTTTAAAAAAGTCCGCGGTCAAGCAGTTAAAACTCTCGGTTAAATCTCCCAGTAGTCCGGAGGGTTCCAGATCTCTGTCCAAAATTCCAAGAAAAATTTTGTCGACAAAAAATTCTCAATCGGCGGCGGGAAAGTTGAGTCGCCAGTTATCCTCTAGTTCTGTTAGTCGCTCAGTAGAGACCCCTTCCAAGCGTCCTCGTCCTGGATCCTCTAAAGTTATGAAGTCCGGTCTCCTGGACTCATCTAAACCTGGATCCAAGCCTGCATTAAATCCTGGATCCAAATCGAACTCCCGAGCATCTTCTCCGAGGCAAAATAAAACCGAATCTAGGAACTCAAAGCTGTCAAAAGGAAAAGGGCAGAAAAAGTTGATAAAACGATCCAGCATCAAGGGCCAGGGTCTGGAGACTAGTCCTATCCAAACCTTAACACCGACACAGGTTAAGAAGATAAAGAAGAAAATAATTCCAAAATCTTAAAGGATTTTTTTAATGTTTTTATGTGTGGGTTACAAATGTTTCAGGAGACCAAAAATTTTGGGGAAAAGGAAAAGAGATTTTAATACGTTGAAGTTCATTTTTCTATTTCGCTTTTTTATTTTACCCAAACTTGCCGTTTTTAGTTTGATTTTGTTTTAATTTTGTATTTTTTTACATTTAAGCATTGGATTAGTGGATTCAGAAGAACTCTAAATTCTCCAATTCTGTTGACAATTTACATTATGCAAAATTTACATTGTTATTTCATTATAAAACGTTCTTCTCGTCAATCATTTCTTTGAGCTTTCTGAATATAGATTAAATCTTTCAGATTTTACATATCATGGAGTTATTTATGCTTTATATGTAACATTTACTTGTTAACATTGTAATTATAAAATCAATGTTGTAATGCAGCTCCCTCGTAACAGATTCGAAAGAAATTATTAAGTTTTATAAAATGATCATGCCAACTGTGCACCCTGGATCCTCTGATCCACTAGTAAAATATCTCCGTAGATTAGTATTATCGTGCACCCTGGAGCTAAGGTTAATTTATAATAATTTCAGATAAATGTCCGTCATATTAATATACATCTTAGGAGCTGCCCTTAGGTAAAGTAAATGAAAATTCGTTAATATACTTTATTAAACTTATTTGGGTATAGATTTCTTAAAATATCATTACCCCTTCCCAGCTGATGGGTTTCTACTGAATTTGTGAAAATAAATTTTTGGGAGGAGGGAGGTTCTCGTGAATTTTTTTCTATCTTAAGACTAAAAGTACTTTTAATGACATTTGACCGAATTTTATGAATTTGAGAGGTCGTTGAACTACCTACCACCGGTTCAAATCCTGATTCACCGATTCAAATCCTCGTGAATATTTAATTTTGAATAGGTAATTCAGGATTTGAACCGGTGGCAGGCAGTTCAGCGACCTTTCCAATTTATTAAATTCCGCCCCTGTTTTAACAGAAACCAGGAATCTACATGAAAACCTTGTTTTGATCTTTTTTTCTTCGGAAAAATATAACTAAATATCTTCTTTATTAAATTCATTTATTGTTTGATATTCCAGGTTTAGAAACTTCATGCACATTTGTAAAATGTAGTTTTAATTTTTAGTAAAATATCTTTAAACTAGGTTTGCTGTGTCAGGGAACACCTACCTGGAGAACAGACCGGAGCTATCGAATCCTACAAACTCCTGGAGAAGATTAGTGGAAGGAATTTATCTTCAAAAACAAGGTGAAGACGTTTTTTTTATAAATTGGTGAAGATGTGTTTTTGTTTGATATAATAGTGAATTTGAGTAAAATAAATAGATCTTTTTTAAAATGTTATTTATGTTTAAACATGTGTTTTCCCTGAAAACTTCGAAATTTTGCTAAATTGAGGAAAGTAAATAAATTTTTGGTAAAAAGTATCAAAAAAGGATGGAAAAACTTGCTGGGTTGGGTGGCGGTTAATTCTTAAAATGAAATACCCCTGGAATAAATATATGTATATAGTGTATACTCCACAGCGTTTATAGATTTATTTATGTGACCCCCAAAAAATAAATGAAACTCCCTTAGTATGTTTACGAATAAAGTTTCTGGGAGGAATGTAAGCTAACACAAGGCTAAGCTTTGTAAATATAAATCCCTGAAACTTCGGTACACTTATTTTGCCAACAAAGATATAGGAGTTTCTATATCATTTCTTGCATTTTACATTCCCTGATATGACATGGGGTTTGGCATCTTTAAGATGGGGTTTAGCGAAAAAACCTTTATTTTGGCATTTAACAAAACCATTTTTCCTTTTTTTGTAGGATTATCTCCGTATGATGGCGTTGTATTCCACGAGTCTCCTCTCCTTCTTCGTTTGTATATTCTACTGGAGCCTATCCTCGTAGATTACTCAACCCTGTCCTTTATACTTCTCGACCTTCTCACCTGTCTTATTCTTGGAAAGATCGGAGATGAATTCGCTAAAACGCTTCTTTCCGACCAGAAGAGAGACAAGAACGAAGTCCATCCTGAGGCGGGTTCGATACTGATCTCCAGTAACCTCCTGAATACATTACCTAAATCTCTCTCAATCTTCTATCTGCTCAACCCCTACCTTCTGCTCAATTGCTCCGCTAAGACTACAACGGTTTGGAATAATCTGCTTGTATCCCTGGTTCTCCTTGGCCAGGTTCAGAGCTCTAGGATACTGGGAACACTGGCTCTGAGCCTAGCTGCATACCAGGGATTCTATCCAATAATCCTCATCTTTCCCCTCTCCATTCAGATAGCTAGATGTGAAGGTAAAAAAAATAAGGAATTGTCAACGTAAAGAAAGCCAGTCTATGATTAATATGGTTTAATACATAAATTGTCCAATCCTTTGCCTATAAAAAGGTATCATTGTGAATTATTGATGGCATTCTTTTCATATTTTGTAAATTAAGTTGATAAGACATACATTTTCTAATTATATTAGAATCCAATAATAACATTAATTATTAGATGGAGGGTTGGACTGGAGAGGATTCAAGTCTGTATTTAAAACAGTTTCTTGTTTTATTTTCTTCTCTGGTTTCCTTCTCTTTCTCTCCGCTCAACTGTCTGGATCCTGGAAGTTTCTAGATTCAACTTATGGATTTATTCTCTCCGTTCCAGAGCTCACACCGAACATGGGGATTTTTTGGTAAATATAACTTATTTGGCAGTTTTTAATATTTTTTTTTTTACATTTTCTAAATACAACCCCTAAAGTAAACCTAGATGATAAGATACATATTAATCAACTCTAGAGATATAAAATCTTCTTTAAAGTAAAATTTTTACGTAATAATTTCGACAATATAATAAATGAAATAACGACAAAAACACTTGACATATCTAAGGTTTCTTTTATCTAAGAACTGAATTTATTTAGTTAGGTTAAGATAAATAGTCACTGAAGCTGCTTTTTTTGTCAAATCAGGGGAGGAGGGTCCAGGCGGCGTTTTCTAAGATTTCGCCGAAATCTGTCTTCGTTCCTTATTTTCCTTTTTTCCAGGTATTTCTTCACAGAGATGTTCGAACATTTTCGAGTATTTTTCCTGGCAACATTTCAGCTGAACCTCTTCATGTACTGTATACCTTTATCACTCAGGTAGAGATAGTTAGATTTATTATACACAGGGTTACCCTTATATGATGATGTAAAAACGACTTGAAACTTTTAAGATATGACGAGTTGAAGGTTAAAGTAAGTTTTCTGTCTGGGATATGGTATTTCAATGGTTTATTCAATGATTTTTCAAAGAAAGAAACAAGTTTACAACCGTAAGGAACCATGAATATAATTAAACTGACAGTATTAAATCAGTAAAGTCGTCTTTGAATTCTCATCCTTTAATCCTGATTTTCAGTTTAATTAAAGGGAATGATCGATAATTTTAAATTGGACATGGCAAAATATAATGTCGTGTGCGATAATTTGCACTCATTTTATTTCGTTTCTTAAGTTCTTTAAAAAATATTTGATGGAAGTTGTTGCAACGGCTCTTAAAATCTGTGACCAGCGCTCTCTGTACACTATTACTTCACTGTACAGTACAGTTTGTCAGAAATATGTTTGTTTTTTCTAGAATTTGTGAGATTGTTATTGTGTCGTTTTTATAGTTGTTCCTTAAAAGAACTGTAAGCGTATTTTGTAAGTAACTCCATGCAAAGATGACAATGTCCGATTTACAACGGTACCCTTAAATGCTTTGTCTGATCAAGTATGAATTATATATTAATGTTTTTGTTTCTTTAAACTGTATATGTTCATTTGCGGTTTCTCTGCGAAAGTTACTTGCGCATTTCTTGCTTTTTATAGCAATGGAGAAACTCAACGCAATAAACACTTTTCGAGTCAGCTGAAAACGATAGTATCTTCCGCAATTTTGATCAGATTACGCTTTTAAGGGTACTATTAAAATTGGCCATTTTCATCTTTAAATGAACCCTAGGTTTCACTTACAATTTCGCTTATAGTCCCTTTAATGGAACTATCGAATCGAAACAAAAACAGTACACCGATCAACTGCAGTACGATAGTTTTTAAACGTTCATTAGTATGTACGAGGAAGGCTAATGACATTTCAAATTTCCTAGAAATTCTATTAAGGTTTTATTAGATTTTCATGAATTTTATTATTTTACCATTTGATGGTTTTCTAATGTAGGTTCTGGAGAACCCCTCTCCTTCTCTCTGTAACCCTGGTGGGATTAACTGCAGTACTAAAATCCTACCCAGGACTAGGAGATGTAGGATTCTTCCTCGCTCTTCTCCCCCTCTTCTCACATCTTCTACCTTTTCTCAAACAGGTGGAGCAAAGTTTTAAATAGATAAATTTACAATAATTCACGAAATACATTTTCTACCGGTTTTGTGTGGGGGGGGGGAGGGTAGTTTCGTCTGAAGTCAAAAGTGTTCTTTGCAAAGTTTCCTGCAACGCGCATTTTTTAAAATTTTTTTTTAATATTAGTTGTTAAATATATATACTTAAAGGGGCTGCAGACGTAAATTTAATTTATTTTTCAAATTGGCATGACCAATGTACAAGAGTACCCTTTAAACCTTTGTCGGATCTAAAAGAAAGGACATATTCTTATTTGCATTGCTACAAATTAAAAAAATTTTAATGTGGTTTCTCTTTTCAAGTGTTTTGCGGATTTATTTCGCCGGGACAATTAAGGAAATTGTCAGATTTGGATTTTCAGGATAGAAAAATGACGATATTCTCCTAATTAAAACTCATTTAGAGGAAAGGGTACCGTTGTGAATTGGACATGTCACTCTTTTTTTTAAAAAAGGTGGTCACTCGAAATTACGACTATACAATCCCTTTAAACCAATCAGATAATACAGTAGGCATAGAAAACTTTTTAATAGCTTGTTTATATTTAACTTACCTTGAATTACCTTTTGGTAACATATATTATATATTCCTTTAGACGTTTCTGATCGCTGGTATCATGTTGGCAACCACTATCCTAGCTCCGATACTCTGGCAGCTCTGGATATACAACAATTCAGCTAATGCAAACTACTACTTTGCCATCAACCTATTCTTCTCCACAGCCCAGATATTCCTGATCACAGATCTTCTATTCGCATCAGTTAAACGGGATTTCTTCCTAAAGGAAGGATATTCTGTGACTGAGAAAGAGAAGGACGGGAAGAAATATATTCTACAGTTGAAATAGTAAACACGAAGATATTTACGCTCGTAATATTCATACTATTAAGAAACCACCATTTTGTTTTATTATTTTTGAAGTCACAATTTTCGTTGATTCATTCTTTTGATCATTTATTGTTTTTATCTGTTAATTTGGAATTATGTCTGTGATTGCTTTGTTGTATAAAGGGGGGGGGGGTTGAAATAGCCTGCCAATGTTAAGCATCTGGTCTCTTTCTGATTCTTGAAAAATTGAATTCTTATAAATATAACATATATCAACTCATTGGTCGTGTTAACCTTAATTCAACAATACCCCCTTTAACAATCTAAAATTGCATTAATTGTTTCAGAATGTAAAATGTCCGTTCAGGGACAGACTACTATATATCCCTCTGGGTCTGGTCCCGGACTACCAGCTGGAGGGATCAGCTCCGGAGCAACAACAGCCACAACTACAACAATATCTAACTCCTCCCAACCCATGAGCTCACCAACCAGTACTCCACAGCTCTCTTCAGAATCTCAAGTATTGGATAGAAACAGGTGAGACCAGTTCTATAGGTTGATAGTATAGTTTCTGATTTCGGAGTCAGCAATTTAAAAGCTTAGTCACCTATAATGACTGCCGCGTGCCAATTCTAAACTCAAAGACGACTTTGAAGTTATCAATCAATTTATGATATTCCGGGATATTTAGAATATGTAAACTTGATAATGTTTGTTTCAGGCTAGGAGAGCTGGTGAAAGAAGTTGACCCGTCTGAGCAGCTGGACGAGGATGTTGAAGAGGTTCTTCTACAGATTGCGGATGATTTTATTGAACAGACGGTTACTCAGGCCTGCGCACTGGCCAAGCATAGAAAGGCCAACACTATAGACGTGAGGGACGTACAGATGGTTCTGGAAAGAAGTTGGAACCTCTGGATTCCAGGGTTCGGAGCTCAGGAGCTTAGACCTTACAAACGGGCCGCATCCTCTGAGGCCCACAGACAAAGACTGGCCGTCATTAAAAAAGCCCTAAAAAAATATTAAATTATTTAAAAATAACCAGAACGTGAAATTTTAAACCTATGTTTAAGTGAATAAGAATTATAATATGTTTCACTTGAAAGTATTGGTTGATTCAACAAGAAGTGTCCAGTATGGTAATGAGAGTACCATAAGATTCAAATCTACGCATTTTCAGATAGACCTGGATAATTCTATGTAACTATGTCATTATCCTGCCTGCCTGGAACTGCAACCCTACTAGAGGAACTGGATAAGAAGCTAATGGTCCTGCTCCGGGATGGAAGGTGAACTGAATATATTTACAGCTGGATAGTTTTTGGGTGATTCACTTGTGAAAGGCCAACCAAATCTATCCGCTATTTAAGTTGAATGTATCACCCTGTAAATGTTAGAACGTAATTCATATAGATTTAAATCTTAAATATCCTACAGACTCTTCCAGTTATATAATAATTTTACAAAACGTGGAGGTAGGCCGTAGGTTTATGCATTTTCTTGAAAAATAATCATTTCAAAAAAACCTTTTCTCTAGGCCTATTTTACTATGTCTTTTTCTAGACCTTCTTCATGAAAGTTATTCCTATCTTATCATCGTTGGTTAATGGTTATTTTTCAAATTTTTAAAGGGTTTTTATTGTGAATTCAATGACACTCTGTAAATGAAGAAAATCAGAAAAACAACACAATAGATCAAAATACTAAAATCCCTGTTCCAGATATTTCAAATAATTTTAAAGAATTGAAGCAGCGACAAATTTATTTTGAATTCACTTATTTAATTTAGGAAAAGTTAAAGAATTTCCAAGTCAGGAATAGTTTGAAATTAAAATATTGGGAAATTGGAAAACATAGTTGGAGTATTTCTTTTTCGGGTTCTTGTAATACTTTACATAGTCAAGTAAAAAATTGTTAGTTTAATTTTTTATAACACTTTCTACTATTAAAAAGTTGATTGTTCAAGAGAATTGATAAATTTTATAAATAAACAGCTGAATATATCGTAACTGGTCTTGTAGACATTTTATCATAAACAATATAATCATTAAAATTCCTGGACAGAAAAAAATATCAGAGACTTTAATGGGACAGGGACCGTCGACTGACTCTAAAAATAACATCACTCTTTAAACCTTTGTCTGATTATTTTTCGTCGATCTAGAAAACGATATTCTTTACAAGTGACCTGCAGATTTACGCAGCAAAGACAAAAAAGGCAATTGCCTGAATTTGTTACTGCTTCGGAAAGAAGAACAACGATATCTTTCTCATTGTTTCTAAGTTAAAAGTGTAAAAGGGTAATGGTGTGAATCATGCATGTAACTTTATGGACGGGGTCAACTACGTCGACAGTCCCTTTAATCTGTAATATTTTTAGAACTTTGATTGGATATTTACGGTCTGTGGACCAGTTTGCTAACCTTGTTATACACAATTGCATAGAAAGGTAAGAGGAGGAAAAATCAAACCAATGGGTCAGGGTTGGAATTTCAAAAGTTTCGGAGGATGCGATTACAGTAAATAATATCACCCCCACCCCCCCTTTTAAAATATAAATATTGAAACTTTACGTTTAATGAAACCTATTTTATGTTACATTTAGAATACATGTAAAAGATGAATACGGTGACATTCCCCTTGGAGTTTTCGTTGTGCGGGGAGAGAACGTAGTTCTGCTAGGGGAGATTGAGGAGAAGGAGGAGTTGAAGGGGAAACTTAAGCAGGTCAGTCTCAAGGAGATCCTGGAGAAACAAGCAGTTCAACAAGCAGAAAAAGAAGAAACAGAAAGATTAAGGTATTTTAAACAACATCTGTTCGAATTTTTAAAATTAAGTTTGTTCTGACATTTTTTTTCAGAGCAAAAGCATTCAAGGATCGAGGTTTGAGTTACACTGCTGAGGCTGCTTATGATGATACGTACTGAAACGTGAGATTGAATCCATCTCTACTCTCTCCCACTACTCAGGGCTGTGCTAAACATTTATATCTCTTATTTACACATTGTTGATTATTTCAGAAAAAATGGCGGCGATTCTCGAAGCCATGCCTTGTGAGAGTTGTCACAATATCGAGCTTAGTGATAAACGGAACAAAATTGCATCAATTGTCTCCGGGTTTCTCTTCTTCTCCGGGTGGTGGTTTGCTATAGATGCGTCCTCCTCAGACTACCAGAACACCAGAGATGTGTTCCATCTGTGCGGAGTGTTCAGTGCTCTCTCCATGTTTATGGTGAACACTGTGAGTAATGATCAACTACGAGGCGAAGGTTTGACTGATGGTGTGTGTGGGGGAGGAATTGCTCCTAAAATGTGGTTCTTCTTCGCATTCCTCATGGGGTTCGGGTAAGTAAGTGTTCGCTTGATTCAAGTATTCTATTTACTTCCATAAGCTTTAATAGCCAAGGGGTAGAACGACAAACAGGCCAAACGACAAACGGTCAAAAACACATCTGAGGATTAAACGACATAGGGCCAAAAGTCCGAGCAACGGCGTTCGGCCGAAATTTTTGACCGCAATGCTCGTTCCCCTAGCTTGTCTTGGTCCCAGCGCTAGAATCAAAATTCTTTCTAACCTAACCTATCATATGTCATTCTTCCCGTTTGTCAGTTGACCCTGGGTCGTGTTTTACTTTATGCCGGTGAACCAAGTATTCAACGGCCTAAGACGAGTAAAATCCATTATATTTTATAAATAACACGCTTTTTTAACTGTTATGTTACCTATGTGCAAAGTGTACTTTCTAATGAGCGTAATTTGTTAAGCTTGTTCTCCGATAAATCAATCTTTCAGAACTAAAGTTTGGATTTACGGAAAATTCGTAATTTCCTAAAAGATTACTTGATTTCATTTTTTTGCAAAAAAAATATTAATGTCTTTCTAGATCTCTTTTGGGCTCCTGTTGGATCCTATTCGGTGAGTACGTCATGGAGAACGAGGCATCAAGGAAGGAGTTTAATCCGACCACTATCTATCCTGGGGTTGCGTTCTTTCTGCAGAACCTCTTCATTTTTCTCTCCTCTCTAGTCTACAAGTTCGGGAGAACTGAGGATCTCTGGGGTTAACTCTGAACACATGTTGTTTAATTCCTCTGGGTCTGATTTCAGAGTCGGAGTTGAAGATCAATGATCAGTATACCTCTGGTCATATAGTTGTATCAATTCAATACTGTTCTTATAGAGCAAAGTCAAATTTAAAGACGACATATTTAATTTAGTACGGCCCGTTGTAGAAAAACTGTTAAGAAAATATGATTGATTGTGAAAGGATAACCAGACCGCATCCCATCATCATTGTAAAATATCGTTTTTAAATCTGAATATGCTCCCAAAACAGTTGCATGTGTCGTATAAATATTTTTGATTCCCTTTATACCATATTTTACATTCTACAAGGCTTGAAATAAACACAATCAATGTCTAATGATAAAACTATGATTGAATGGAAACCTATCAAAATTCCCCAAAAATTTACCCATCAATACATTCGCTGCATTTTTTTTTTGTCTCGTTCAATTGGAAGATGCCTGTTCTTCCAACTCCCCGGCCCCCATATCCATTACTTGAGAGCTTTATTCTTCTATAGTGAGTAAATGAACCTGTAATTAAAAATTTGTCACAACTTCTGTATTCTAATTCCCTCTCCTATTGTATGGTTCTGTGTAAAAATGTGATCTCTACCTTTGATTCTTGCTTAAAGTGTCGAAGATGTATTGTACTGTATGTAAAGCATATGCGTAATGCGTATAACTGTACACATAAATTATATAAATATGCATACGCGTACATAAATATGAAAATGTAGGTTCATAAACTAATATTGAATGATGTAATCGTCTATTTTAGACCATATTAAAAAAAATTTAGATGTTTCCCGTTTTGTAAATAAACTTTAACTTTTTTTCCATTTTCAGCTCAATTTCAGATTCTTTGATTTTAAAATGGTTGACGTTGAAATTATAGAGATGTATATTCCAAATAGTCCTTCCACGCTCATCTATATACCTGGGATCACCAGCTCTTTAACCCAACCGGAGCTATATTCAACCCTCCATCAAACCTTCTCTAAGTTCGGGTTACTTTATCAGGTTTGTAATCAGGGTGATATCGGATATTTATGTTTTAAATCCACTTATTTGGAACTATGACTAAAATTAGTAACAAGCCCACAATTGATATGATTATTATAAATAATCCCACAATTAATCAATAATTATGAATTAACTAGGCCCGGTCTAAAAATTAATTATTTTCTCTGTAAACAAATTATGAAAAAAGTTTGTGAAATGCAGAATTAAAATTTTTTATTGATATTTTCTCATCCTTAGCCAGGGAGCCACACCTTCCTGATTTATCATTGCCAGCATTTTTTTTATAATACTTCGGTCGGAGTCGTGAGAAATAAACAAAGTATTTTTAAGTATCGAAGAAGAAAAAGAATAAATCTGTCGATTGTTTTGTGTAACTGTACACTGTACAGACTAGAAAATAAATGTTATTTTAAAATGCTAGGCTTTTATGACGCACATCATATAGCTCTTAATTAAGATTTTGGAGACTAATTAGAAAATTGTAATAGATGTATAAGGCTTATATAAAAAATTTCTTGCAGGAAATACCGTTTTTTTAATATTATGTGCGTATTTTGACGTTAAAGCTTGGAGATAATCCAATATGACATGGGACGCCCTGTAAATCAAAAGCAAGAAGTTCGCGGATTTAATAATATTTTTTGCGCCTTTCCAAATTTTACTAAAATCAAAAACTTTTGGAGACAAATTTTTGTAATTTTGAGCATCCTTGGGTCAAGGTCCACACAAAATTTGGGCTCGATCGTTCAGCAGTTTTGACGTTTATTGGATACAAACGGACAGACAGACAAGCAAAGTATATATATATATATAGATATACTTTTGAATAAAATTTGAACTGTACAGTATAGTATACATGGCTAGTACTGATCCACTAAAAACTATTCCTGAGGAAGAATAAAGTTTCCACACACTTCCGAGTTATTGAAGTTCAACACTCACATCAAACCAAGAGGATCAAATACAGAAAACTTTTCTTTCTGGTCTTCACAATTATTGATAGATTTTTCGTGCCTTATTTATTTTCATGAAAACTTCTTGGGAATAACCTACTAGGGGGGGTTAAAAGGTTTGCCTTTATTGTTTCTGTAGTAAGAAATACTGCAGAGAAACCACAATTGAAAATAATCAAATTTAAGAGAATAAATTTATATCTAATTTATTCTTGATCCGACATAGCTGCTGAGTGAACCGTTGAAATTACGAATACGGTCCCATCAAGTTTTCAATTATTAATATTAAATAAATGTGTAAACACAAAATTCAAATATTGTAAATCCACGATCGCGGCCATGTAGGGGGAGCTTTTCTTACTTCAAAGTTGTTATTTATCTCTGTTCCTTTGATTCTCTAGTTTGTGACTGATGTAATTTTATTTCTTATTAAAGATGTCAACCCTAGTTGTTCAATATTGAGATGTTATCTTGGTTCAACATGGAGACCCTTCCAACTCAATTACTTAAAACTTTTTAAACCCCACTTACTTGTCCAGAGATGGAATTTAAAGAATTTGAACCGCGGTTTAAATCCGCCAAAACCCGGTTTGAATTAAGCGCCGGCTAAAATCTTGATACATTTGATACAATTTTAAGTGGAACCAACCATATTTAAACCGCGGCTTAAATTTAAACCGCCGCTCAAATTCTTTAAATTCGGCCACTGGGTGGGTTTGAGCCGGGACACCAAACACTTTTAGTCCGGGAAGTCTTTTCCGCTAGTTTACATGTGGATCTCTTATTGGATTTGAATCAGATAGATAGATAGATTCTGCCCCCGTTGCAATCTTTATTGGTTCTGAATATTCACAAAGCACGTGAGTAAGCTCTGATAGGATTAGACGCTCTTGGAAAGTTGAAACAAGGGTGCATGCGTGCAAAGTAAATAATATATTTTCGTTTGAAGGGGTAGGTTTTTCTAAAAATAACTATATGATTTTACATTTTTTAATTTAAAAATGAAATCATAAGATACATTATCATAATTATTGTAAGCACCTTCATCTGTTTAATAATCTAAACAATCCCGTTGAGGTGAGTGTTAAGAATGTAGATTCCGAATACTACACATACATCAGATACTACTCAGCCCGCGCTGCGAGTAGAGCTAGAGCTGCTGCACTCAGAGGAGAGATCGCAATAAAGGATTCTGGACCAGTCCGTGTGACAGGGTTGTCAAGATCAGGGTTTCCTAATGTTCCTTTATCACGATATAAATGTGAAGAGTTGGCCAACTTCTACTTAGGATTCAGGTTTGTGGAATATTATACTTTAAAACATATAACAGTTTCTATGTAAAAATATACAGAGTGTCCCAGTAAACATGGGAATTTAGAGACGACATTGAGATCGTCTTTGATTTTGAATTATTATAATTGCTTAAAAGTGTATTTAACAATGGTCGTACGTTTTATGAGCTTTCCCAAATGGGGTGTAGCTTTCTTGTATAGTTTAAATGTAAATTGAAACAAATATAAATTTATTAAATTAATTGACATCTGGTCAAAACTCCAACAATCTGTGTTGATTTTTGTAACACACATTTTGGAAATCCCAAGGGTATCAGTTTAAGATGGGTCAACTGGAATACTACAATTATTATGCTAATGAAGAAAATGCTTACTAGAAAATATCAAAGTCGTCACTTAAATCCCATTTTTATTGGAGGGTTCAATAAATTCTAGTGGGTGGAGGAGTAAGGTTCTAATCAATACATGTATATTGTATATTCTACTTCTAGTGGATGCCGGACTTAGGTTCTATATATGTCTATTCTACTTCTAGTGGATGCCGGAGTAAGGTTCAGTACATGTATATTCTAGTGGATGGCGGAGTAAGGTTCTATACATGTATATTCTAGTGGATGGCGGAGTAAGGTTCTATACATGTATATTCTAGTGGATGGCGGAGTAAGGTTCTATACATGTATATTCTAGTGGGTGGCGAAGTAAGGTTCTATATCACAGGAAGGAAGAATCTGATCCACTGATGGTTAAATACGTGTCAGGTATTCGGAGTATATTAAACCCTCCAGTGCTGATAGGGATAGAATCCATGCTAAGCCTATCTAACCGCCTTAAGATGATCTTAATTAACAATTAGACAACATCAAAAATGGATTGAATTCCTGTTCGTTTTTCTTCTGGAAAAAAATATAATTTTTTTAAGTTTCACACATAGTTTCGATCATTAAGGCCCTTGCTTTGGAACATCATTCGTGTTTTTCCCACGTGCCCCTCCCCCCCTTAGAGAAAGGTCAAAAAGATAAGAAATTCCTTGAAAATATATTTTATTTGGATGTAGTTCCGTATCCAGGATTTGTCCCGAAGAAAAGATAATATCAATCATACCATATTTCATTTCCTAGCATTTTTCTATCAATTATTTTTCATTTTCATTTAGCGCCATCAGAACTCACATATAGTGAGACCCATTACATTTTGGAATAAAAAGACGACTGTTATGACTTTAGATAGTCCAAAGAACATAATATACAACAATTGTGTAGTGTAGAACCATTTCACTGAATAGGTCGGTTTTTAAACAACTGGTAAAATGGTTTACCTCACAGCAGCATCAATTACTCATAATATTGCTCAAGTGTCGTCTTCCTATTCCACAGTTTTATGGGTTTCACTGTAGACCTATGGTTTCGCTACATTTTTCATTCTGAATTTATTGTATATGGATCTGGAATATTCCAAACCGCGTTGAAATCTAGTTTAAATTAATTCTAATGTTTAGTTGTTAGTCTTGAGTTCCCTCGAGATAGTGTGAGCTGTGAAGGAGCAGGGTTATGTGAACAACCTCTAGCTTCGGGTAAGAAAACATCCTCATACTATAGTTTATAATATAGTAATATAATATAGTTCAGGTAAAAATCTGTTACTTCAAGAAATTTACGCTTAAATCCCAATGTTCAGCAAACTGAAACTTTAATGTTCGTAGACAGTCTCTTAAAACTTAATAATTTTATTTCTTTATTTATTACAGAAGAAGAAGGTGATAGCTATATTGATATTATAACAAAAACTGCAAAACGAAGTCTTGGAGAGGCTTTCCTAGCGGCCTGGGGAAAAGTAAGAAATACATAATTTCCTAAATATTTCTTTATATATGTCCTTTTATATTTGGTATATGGTACGACTGTAATATTTTATTTGATGGGTAAACATGATAAAGCTAAGGCCTGGTTTCAGATGCATTGAAAATATCTTAATGGTTTATATATAAACTCAGTATTGAGATTATTCTAAGGACAGTTTAAACATTCTCAAGAATAATCAAAAGGATTAAATATTTTATATATCCTTAGTAACCACATTCTTCTTAATATTCCTCCCGGCTTAATCACTTACTTTATCGCACCCACTGACGTAACTTTATCGCACTGACTGACCAACTTTACTGTACCGACTAACCAACTTTACTGTACCGACTAACCAACTTTACTGTACCGACTAACCAACTTTACTGTACCGACTAACCAACTTTACTGTACCGACTAACCAACTTTACTGTACCGACTAACCAACTTTACTGTACCGACTAACCAACTTTACTGTACCTACAAACCAACGTACCGTTTTGAAATGTTATGTACCCCTAGACAGTTATGGTAACTGCTAGCTATAGGGTTACCCACAAAGGATGAGACTTCAAAGACGATTGTTCAGAATTTATATTGTCTGTTTCCTTATATTCACGATAACCTGCAACTGCAAACTTGTTTCTTCCTTTGGCAAATCATTAAAAAAGCCATTAGATTACTATATCTAATTCAAAATACTTAATTTAACCTGGATATTGTCACATTTTAAAAGTTTTCGGTCGTCTTTACAGTCTCATCATTTGTGGGTAACCCTGTATGTACCGACTAGACTGGGAACATAACGTACCGCTGATCACTTTGTTGTACAAATTATTTCATGCATTTCTTTCATCAATATGTTAAAACAAATGTAGCTGCTTTAGGATTGAGGTTTGAAGAAGGAAAAAGTTACTCTTGTGATGTCTCAAACGTTATTTTATTCTTTATTATTTTAGGTTCTGTTGATTGTTGTTGAAGGAAGCAAGGTTCAGGTGCAGATAAATACAACAAAAGAAGATCAGTTCTTATATAATCCTGTCTGGGATGAACCTGTTGTATCTGTGTCTGAGGTTGAGTACACGCAGGATGCAGAGAATGAAGACGAGGTTTGACGAGAAAGGAACGGAAAATGAGTTTCTAATCCTACGCGACGGCTGGAATCAAACTCGTACGATTATTCGGAACTTGAATATTAATGCGTAATTATTTATTAATTAATTAATAATCAAAGATCGCTACAATGCTACAAATGACATTTGAAGGAGCTGTAATAAGTTTGACTAAGGTCCTTGTATAGAATATTTTGTGTGGGCTTGTCGCTATTTAGATACAATTTTGTTTGAGGAGAACTTGGGGCTAGCCAACCGTCCCAATCACAATACAGTACATCTCAACTTCGACTTATTAAAGTTGCGGTGGTTTAAATTCTACAACTACATTTACGATTACAGCTCGCGACTGAGGTAGTATACTTATAGTATGGCTGTTATGATATATTTGTTTTTGTTTACATAAAAACCAGTTCATTGGCTGTATAAACACGTCGCAGTACACATTATACTACTGGATAAACAATCCTACTTTAAAGTATAATTCTATACATTCAGCAAGATCTTGCTGAATGTATAGAATGTACAATGTACAATGTACAATGTAAAAACCTACTGAGATTGAGATAAAGATAAAATGATAAATGAATTGTGATCTACAAACTTCTTGTGATATAATATCTGTGATTAAATTGATAAAATACACATGGCTGTATTGGGAACTTTTTATTTTATTTATGTTTTATCATCCACCATCTTATCCATTAGTTATCTGATGGAAATTTAACTTTATTGTGTCTTTACATTTGTAAGTTATGACTGAACATTTTTATTTTAATTCTAGAAAATAGACGAAATTTTAAAAATGAAGAAAGGCTCAGTGGCGGCTCGCTCAAAAGGTATTTGCAGAGATGGGAAATTTCCTTGCTTCTTGAAGATAATTTAACATCAAAAATTGATTTTTTGCCGTGTTAAATATTTTTTACCAAGAATGCCAAGGTTTCATTTAATTTTATACGGATTTTTTCGACATTTTTCAGTATGTAATCGAAAGATTTAATTGATTTTTAAAGACTTTAGATAAGACAAAGCGTCTAAATCGGATGCTTAAGAATTATATAATGTTGGCTCATAATTTCCCCCGAATTATCACGATCTCTTAAAGAAAAGAATGGGTGCTTTTGACTTATTTTCAAAATATACCCACTACTGATTGAGACCTAATGACGACCTTGAACTCATTAAACACCGCGATATGTAGTTTCTGTATCTGGTGATCGCTTCTGAACTATGTGTCACATGAAAAGAAGTTTAAGCCTGCATTTCAAAAAATAAGATTAATCGTCTTTGAGTCATCATCCTTTGTGGTTAATCCAGTAAATGTAAAAAATTGTTTAATGTACTTTCGAGTATTACCTTTTTTTTCAGTGCGGGGGGGATAAAAAATTTCGCATATTAACTCAATTCCCCATTGGAAAAAAGGATCTTCCCCTGGGAGTACAGTCAATTGTCATCAATGTTTGGACTAGATTAATTAAAACATAAGATCGCGGACAAATGTTGTGTAGAAAAAAGTAGAAGAGTTGTCACTTATCTGCTTGTTTATCCGGCAACCATGTATCTGACTTTGACCAAAAATACTTTTACTCGTTTTTAAGAAACTTATTTTAATCCGTGGATTATACTTGGGACTAAAGATGACAACTAAGTTTCCATGTTTATGAAAAGTTGTTTTAAAATTATTTATGTTGTACAAGAAAATTAAGAACACAGAAAGTCCGGTTCATTGAAGCCTTTTTTATCACATATTTTTTTAGTTTAGATTTATCTCCCTAGTATCTAAAGTTGCAACGTTAAGAGGGTACAGAACAGAACAACTAAACGCACTTTCGATTTTATCTTAGTATGATTTTAAAGCATCATACGAAAAGGAAAATGAAAGGTTGAGTTTTTGTTCAAATTATCTTTAAAATATAACCAAAAATATATGTTTGCCTTGTCCGTCTCAACGTTGGTATATCCTCCTGATTATTTTTTCGGATCACATATCGTAAATTTGCGTGATTATGGTCGTGATTAGCTTGCCTAGAAAAGTTGGACTAGGACATGTAATGGTGTATCCCACTCCCCTATCTCAATTTCAAAGTTAAGGGGGGGGGGGTTACAATGTTTACAATGTTTTTCTTGTTTTTCTTTTTGAAAACTCACAACATTACATATACAGGGTTACTCTCAAAGGATGATAATTCAATGACGACCTAAAACTCTTTTCTGTTTTGAATATGTGCTTTTAGTGGCGTTGTATAGTATTTGTATGTATGTTTTTTCATAAAATATTTTATTATTATTAGGAGTGCGTAAAGCCAAACAGACCGAGCGTAAAGAACCAAAGTCAGGGGTATTTATTTTATATATTTTCTTTAAAAAAAATAATAAAATTTTGTTCTTAGAGTCTAATTGATTTAACCCTAAAATACCTGCAGTTTGTTTTGAGTGTGCTTTGTAAGCAAATAGTAATATTCCATTTATTTTTCAAAAATCAGCTGAGCTGGGAACTTATGTTGAAGTTTGACGCAGATTCTGGTTTATCTCATGATTGTTATCTCATTTGTCAACAATTCCCTTGCTTCTGATGATTATCTGTTCGTTTTCAACCTGATATCAAATAAAGATTAAATTAATCTGTAGATTAACAAAAGACAGGGATTAAGATTTGATCTCGATATTCACTACACAAAAGTTCCCAACCATGGTCTTGTCAACTTGTTCTCAAAACATATATTGTACCAGAAGGATCTTTCAAAACTTTGACAATTGACATTTTTGTTGATATGACTCAATATAGATCAAATCACTTATAAAAATTAATCAAATGTTACAAATATTGAGATAAAGATCCCATGATGCATTCACATCCTATAGATAATAAATAATGTAAGACATAATTCGAAAAGATGACTGATATAGTATTTAAAATCTGGTTCCGAATCCTTGGCAGTAGAATATGCATCATGCTTTTTTAAAAAATATGTTTAAATATAAAATATTTGCCCTTGAACCAGATATGTGGAGTAACTGCTGATGTAGAACTGAGAAATCTTGAAACTGAGTTAGATCTTGAATATCTTCACCACGTTTTACCAGTCTCATCAAATTCATCCCGTGCAAACCCTTTCACGGTTTGGATCAAAAGCGAAACAATTAATATTTTTAAACACGGGAAACTTGTTATCTTCGGAGCCAAATCTGTTGAAATAGCCCGGAAACGTCTGAGACAAGTTGTAAGAATGATACAAAAGTACGATGATCGTTGCAGAGGAGTTTCCTTGGCGAAAATTCGAATCCGAAATGTGATATTTAATCTTAGGCTGGATTTGATCGTGAACCTGCAGAAACTGTGCCAGAACTATCAAGATGCAAGATATGAACCTGAAGTGGATTTGAACTGCGTCAGGTTTAAATTCCAAGAAAAGGGTTGGAAGGGTCATGCTGCGGTTTTCTTTAATGGAAAAGTTGTTATCCAGTCGAACTGTGAGGACGGAGCAACAAATATATCTGAGAAAATAATATCTATCCTGGAGATCAATGATAAAAAGAATAAATCTGTGTTAGAGGCTGGAATTTAGTATTTTTTTTTGCACAAATGTTAATTTTGAATTAATACAAAATATTGTTGGATTCTAAATTTTGAGTTTCCTTTTTTCTTTTTTTTAAACAATTATTTACGGGCAAACTTTATTTTACACAAATAACTTTTTCATACCATAAACATATAAATTCAAATGACAAAAAAGAATTGAGTATTGGGCGTACAATGATAAATGAACCTAGTCGTCGTTGTATTTCACTTTATTTGTAGTTCACCGTTTTTCTTTGTTTAATAATATCCATGATGGCGGAAGTTACTGAAGGATGCAATCTTTTCAGATTACAGTTACAGCAGGTGTGAGTACAGATTCTAGTTATCAATTCTCCAGGTAGATTCCTGAGGAAGANACAAGTCTTTAGTTACAAAATGTATGTACATTGTACATGTCTCTAGTTCTAAAATGTATGTACATTGTACATGTCTCTAGTTCTAAAATGTATGTACAATGTACATGTCTCTAGTTCTAAAATGTATGTACATGTCTCTAGTTACAAAATGTAAAATTGAGTTCGTGAGGTAAAATCAAAAGCCAAGGCATTGCAACACTCTAAAGTTGACCCAGTCTTATAATTTGATTTAATTTCTTATGTCAGTCTGAATCTGTGTGAAAGGCATTAAAAAAATGATAATTTTATGTTTTCAATTTTTGTTTATTTACCTCTGCTGTGCCGGCTGTAATCTCATCATAAGCCTCGAAACCATTTTAATTAATGCATCGCTCTTTATTGCATGATTAGCCTTAAACAAATATTTGTTATATATATATATATATTTAGCAGCCCAGGAATTTAAACAAGAGTAGAGAAATATTTACAAATTCTGATGTCACAGCTTTATTAAAGAAATTTAGATTTTGCCACACACACTCTGATTTACTAATCCCTAATCTTTGCAACCCAATGTTGTAGACCTCTGATATTTCAAACTTTAAATTTTAGATTAATTAGTCCGAAAATTTGAAATTAAAGGTTGCAAAGATATAGGAATTTAAAAATTTGAGTTTGTGGCATAAAATCAAATCTTCTGTCTGTAGCATACAAATGTTGTAATTTATTGAATACCAATGTGTGTAGTGTTTTTTTTTTTTTTTTAGAGATCTATAAAAAAAATTCCAAGAAAAAAAACTAACAACAAAAGCTTTATAGTTCTAAAATACACATGTCCAGGGCTATAAAAAAGTAAAAGTCAAGTTGTAAGGTAAAAAAAGACCAAGGCGTTGTGACACTTCAAAATCAGTCCAAGCTTAAAAACTTTTATATCAGTCTAGATCTATGTGCGGTTACTATTTTTCTGGGCAGGATAAGGTAGGATTGGCCGGGCTTCATTGTTTACTAACAAATGTTTACTGATCGTATCCCCTGTTCGTTTTCAATTACTTGATATTTCAACGTTTGTATGAATACTGTTAATCTTGAATGCTTGATCTCAATATCCAATATGTGCATTGTGCACTTTTGAATTTGACACGATAAATGCTGTTTTCTCAATAAAAGTCATCCCTGTTGGGGTATTGAAGAGGTATTTGATTAATGCGTAGATTTGCATATGCTAAAATCAATGTTTGATCCTGATATTCACAACATTAAAGTTTTTACTTGACCATTTTTGCAGAGATATGTTAGAAATAGAAAATACTCATGGAAATCATAAATTTTATTTTTAATCAAACAAGATTTGGTACGACATTCATTTAGTTTTTTAAGGTCTCTCATTGTTACAAAGTCCTTGCTTTTTGAGACTAAATTCTATTTTTCCTATCGCTGCCACAATTAATATTTTACGCCCAAAATAATGTCTTGTAATAAAACAAGACATTCGTATGTATAGTTGCGTATAGCCGGCCAAACGGCTGGTACGATTGGGCTGAAATTTTAAATATTTTTTCCCCGGGCAACGCCGGGCCCTTCAGCTAGTATCTTATAAGAGTTAAATACTTTGTTTTTCAAACAGTTCTGTGCGAGGGCCGAAGATTTGCTTAGAGTTGAACTTTACTTTTAATTAAAGTAGTTTTATCCAAGTTTGAGAGTAGAGTAGCAATTTAATAGTTGGGTAGAATCCTTTAAATAGTTGACCAGTGTATTCTAGGAATTCAGATAATAAGCATTATTTTGGAATTTTAGTATATTATGCATACACTAGCTTAGGAACCCAGCTTTGCCTGGAGAACTGTGCCATTTTTTAAACTAGGCAAAGAACATTTCCGTGGTACTAGCGAGTTCCCCAATAAAAATTTTAGGCAAAGCGATCAAGGGGTTTATGAGTTAAGATCAGACATACAAACACGGACATTTATAGATACGGTAAATTGGAGGCCATTGGCTCAATTCATTAAGCCAATTTACTATGAACCCCATCACACAATTTTCACGAGAAGGGGATTATTTATTTGGCCTACTGTGTCGTGGTGCCTTAAAAAGTCTTTATTTGTAGTATATAGTTTGCTTTAGCTGATTAAAGTCGGCTTTGTACTCTTGAAATGAACCGGAGTTTTCAGTGCCATTTTCCTCCTTTAAAAGCAGCAAGTTTTTTTTCGCATAACTATTTTTTTCTTGTAAATTGGACTGTATTTGTTATATTATGTATGTATCTTAGTTATTTTACCCTGAATTTAAATTGGACTTCAAATAAGAGAACCGCAAAACTCGCCAAGTCAGAGTTAATTTTGAACGTAAAAGTTTAGACTAAGGAATTTAGACCCGAAACTAAACTTTTGAATGGAAGTCTCAGGAAAGGTTGTAATTCAAGAATGTCGTTCAAAAAAAAATATTTTTTAAAGTTTTGTTTGTAAATAAATTAACCATAAAAATGGGAAAATCTGTGACCATTTTTAGGTTCATATAATCAAATCTATGACGAAAAATGCTCGCAGATAAAACTACTAAAAAGAATTCTATTCTATTCTAAATATATACTTTGCTTGTCTGTCTGTCTGTTTGTATCCAATAAACGGATGAACCGGTCGGGTCCTTCGTTTGGGACCTCACATGACCCTAGGGAAGGTTTATGGACGCTCCAAATTACTAAAAATTTTGTCCAAAAGTTTTTGTTTTTTGTAAAATTTTGAAAATTCACGAAAAAAAATATTAAATCCGCTTTTTTTTTTGGTATTTTTTATATTTCACAAAGAGAAGATGCTCACAGATAGAGCCACAATTTAAAGTGGAAATAGAAGATGCACTCTAATAGTATAGTATAGTAAATTTTACTCGCTCGTAAAAATATTTACATAAATTGTTACTTGTATAATGAAGTAAAAGTTTATGGTTTTAGAATAATTTATGCTTAAACTTTTAGTTCTGAAATGCAAGACTGTCATTTGTTTAATGGAAGTCATTTATAGCAAAGTTAGAGAAAACTTGATAATTATGAATACTTGCTAATAAACAAATATTTAAGTTAAAGGATCGAAACTTCAAATTTTTGTCAGATTTTTAAGAAAATTATTTTTTTTCAATAGTTAAAAGTACCATTGATTTGTTGTCTTTTATTTAGCAGCGGTTGGCGGTTTTAAAGAACTCAATTTTCTAAAGCGTCGAATTCCAAAAAGTATTTTTTTCTCGGGGATTTTTTTTACGAGTGAACATTTACCTAAAATTAGATTAAGGCTGAAATAGGAATGATTTCTACGGTTTATTACATCCTAGGTTAGATTGGGGGAGGATAAAGTTCAGCATAACCTTTCCGGGGGAGGGGGAAAGAAATATTTGACAACTTCGAGGAAGTTTTGACCTTTTCACTTAAAATGGTTTTAAACAGTTATGACAGATATTTACCTGGTTAATCACAACCTGCTCCCAGGATGTCTGCATCAGGTTGGATACATCAGTGATGATGAACGCTACAATCAGGTTCAACATGATCACAGATCCCGCCACCATCAGTCCTATCAGTAGGAGCATGGAGAAGATAAGAGTAGAGTCGGAGGAGTAGGTTCCCTCGTACAAATTATCAAACTCAAACTCTCCGAGAACCATGACAAATATCTTGAGCAAGGCCTTGCCAGGATTTTCAAACTGCTCATTATCGCTTCCGAAGTTGATAATAAAGAATGCGAAGCCGAAGGCGACGACCATGATAAAGAAGGCGAGCGCACTCTGCACAATTCTCTTCGAGATTGAATAAAACATGATGCTGAACCTGCCTCCTAGAAACGGATATCTTCCAATCATAAATATTAGCTCTAACCATGACATACAAATCCCTGAAGAGGAAAATATTTTTAAAATTTCAATTTCAGTTTCATAAGACAAGGATATTGCGGCAAAGCTGAAGACTAGAATCTTGATCCAACTCTCTAGCTCTGTGAAGTAGCGGAGACCCAGAGCTAAACATTCCCAGGTCTCCTCTATCATTAATACAATCAGTACAATGGTTAACATAATTTCAACACTGCAGAGAGGTATATCAGGGAACGCGGCATTCCTGCATCCGTCGAAGGTTCGAAGATGATCTCTTTTCCTGGAACCAATCCTGCTGGAGATGACCTTCTCTACCACGTTGTAAAGAGCTCCCTTCTGACCCTCGGGAAGAGCGAGTCGGAATTTAGAGAGAGGATTCTTTTTCTCCGATTGGAAGTTTGGACACTGTTGTCGGAACTTCAAAGCATCCAATTTATGCGTGGTTTGATGAGAGGTTCGAAAGAACATCATTCCAAGAAAGGTTGAGAAGAGGATTAGAAAAGTAAGGTAAAGTAGGAAAGTTGTAATGAAGATCCATTTGGTTTTCCTCCATCTTGTTTTTATAAAGGTTTCCATGACTGGGTGCTTGAGAATTCTGACTGTTTTTGATCTCGGTATATCCAGAAGATCTTTCAAAATGTTGTTTGTGTTGAACCTCTCATCCACTAGACCGGAGTGGTCAATCAAGATCTCAGGATCATCTAGATCATCCTCATTCTCTTCAATCTCGATTGCTGAGTTTAGTTTACTCAGCGCCAAGATATCTCCATTATTCACATTTTTTAGCAGATAGTAGAGTAAAGTTCTTCCTTTCTCTAGAACCTGACCTAATCCTATATCCGTCTTTGCAAGAGTTTTGTAATACTCTGAGTCAGATTTGGACATTTTATCTTTAAATCTATTTTCTTGTGAATCTTCAGTTTCAATTTTATAAATGAGGTTCACAACAGGTAATGTGTCAGCCTCATTAACTGTCTCTTCAGTTTCAATCTTGATAATTACTGTGTTAGTAGGATCAAGTTCAGCAGATGCAGAGACCGGGGGTTTGGGCTCTTTAAATTCTATTTTTGTTGAGTTTGATGTAGTATTCGGTGTTTTTACCTCATCCCTATCTCCCTGTACTCTATCCACATATTTGGCTAGTCCAGTTCCTCCATCCATATCTTTGGTTGTTGCAGGCCATACATATATATTTTTGGTTTGTCCAGTTCCTCCATCCATATCTTTGGTTGTTGCAGGCCATACATATATATTTTTGGTTTGTCCAGTTCCTCCATCCATATCTTTGGTTGTTGCAGGCCATACATCTATATCTTCGGTAGGTCCAGTCCCTTCATCTTTATCTTTATTTAGAGCAGTCCATCCATCCATGTCTTTGGTTAGTCCATTATCTCCATTCATATCTTTGGTTTGTCCAGTCCCTCCATCCATATCTTTGGTATATCCAGTCCTTCCATCCCTGTGTTTGGGTAGTTCAGACTTTTCATCCATATTCAATTCAGTTCCTTCGTTCCCATCTTTGGGTATTCCAGTCCCTCCATCCATATTTTTAGGCAGTTCAGTCCCTCCATCCATTTTTTTAGGCAGTTCAGTCCCTCCATCCATATTTTTAGGCAGTTCAGTCCCTCTATCCATATTTTTAGGCAGTTCAGTCCTTCCATCCATATTTCCAAGTATGTATAATGGTGTATAATGGTTCTGCAGTTGATTTTTAGAAACACAATTTCTGAAATGGGAAAGATGTCTGAATAATAAATAAGGGAGAGGAATTATTAATGAGTTTCTTTCCTCGGAAAACTTTAAAAGTCAAATATTTATTATTTTTCTGAAACACTGGGGTTAGGAGTTCATAAGTTCTAGGAAAGACTATTATTTTTTAGAAAATTTTAATCATAGTCAATCTATTTATTCATTTTCAGTTGTAAATTTTTTCGACTGCTATAATTGACTATTTTTATTGAAATTCAGTGACCTTTTGACTTTTTAGACTTTCAATGACCAATGTTATTGACTTTCACTGGCTTATGTCATTTACATTCAGTGGCTTATTTCCTTGACTTTTACCGACTAAATTGTAAGCTCTAAATTGTCTACTGAAAAAAAAGATAATTTATTCAATATTGAAAATAAAAGGATGTATTCGTATCCTAGATCGTATGCAACTAAATAAATTGGCAAATCTTATTCCGAATTCAAATTGAACTTCCAAAAATAAAGAACGTGTCATTTATTTGTAAAACTCTTCAGTCGGAAATGAGATACCCTCCCCCCCTCTCCCTCCTCCTCACAGCTATTCAATTCTTTTCTTTGTAATAGAGTGGAAACTGAGCAATGTTGGGTCTATAAAGTATAATAAATAAGACATTAGACAAGAAAGGAAACATATTGAAATGTTTCGCAAGAAGACAATTGACCAAATATATTATATGACAGGTGATTGTATTAAATACAACACGACCGTTTTTATTTTTTTATATTTTCTGCCGAATTTTGACCTTGAAGGGCAAAAAAGTACCAACAGCATACAAATCGCTTCAGTTAAAGTGAAAAAAATGTCCGCATCAGATTTGTAGGTTTCTCCAGATATTGGAAAAGTGTTTCTACCTAACTAAACTATGTAATAAAACAAGACATTCATATATATGTTGCCTATAGCGGGCCAAACGGCTGGACCGAATGGGCTGAATTTTTTTGTGGACACTAATGGGTAGCCGGGGGTGTCTCAGGCTAAAAAAAAACAAAATCTATTTTTATTTTAATATTTTTTAATGTTTTTTTTAAAAAAAAAATTTCCACGGGCAACGCCGGGTCCTTCAGCTGGTCCTAAATAATAATCAACTTATTGATGTTGTCCTGACTTTTGTTAGAGATGTAAACTTTTTAACACCAGTTTTTTAAATTTTCAAATTTTATTAAATTCAGGAAACCAAAATAAAAAAGTAAAGATAAGTGTAACTTTGAAGGATTCATAACTCTAATTGGATAATGAGATAGATAGAAAGATAGATGTTACCGCTATGCTATTTCTATTGGTTTAGAATAGACAACAAACACAAAAAGGTGAAGATAAGTGTAACTTTGTATTTTACTTTAAAATGGCCTTGTTTCCTTCTCAGAAATCTTAAATATGATTTTTCATGTAAGATTAAAATCCAACACTTTTCCCTTTATACAAAATGCAATCTATGTTCTCTAACTTTGTTACTTTCTTATCAGTTGAGAGTTTCCTTCTGTTGATAATTCTATTGTTATGCAAACCTCGATCCAGTAGAATATGTAAACTTTAAAGGGAGAAATACGAATCTTTATATTCTACCATCTGCATAGTTCAGAGTGTCATGAGGAACTTGGGAATTCAATGACGACATTAAATCGTCGTTCTTTTGAATAGATGACTGAACAATTTCTGCGATTTTTAAATGTGGTCCACCGTCCTTGTTTATCCTGAACAAAATAATGGAACATTTAGATATTTTCGATGAAATTTAATTATAAACTTTAAAAAGACATATTATCTCAGTTTTAAAGGTACAAAACAAGCAGACCACACTTTAAAAATCTCAGAATTAAGGACAACGGCTTGTTTTTGAGTTTGTTACTAGAATTACCAGATTTACAATTGAATGCCGCGGAGATCGAAGGCGATTCAAAATCGTTATTTAATTTCCATGTTTACTTTGACACCCAGTTGCTTCAAATATATTCAAATATAAGACTATATATAGGGTTGCAAGATCTGAGGATCTTAATAAACTACTAGATGAAGGGCCCGGCGTTGCCCGTGGAAAAAAAAAACTTTTTTTAAGTTTTAAGTGTCCACAAAAAATGTCAGCCCAATCGGTCCAGGCGTTTGGCCGTCTATACGCATCATATATATGTATGTATATATGTATATATGTAGATGATGTGTTCAGGGTGTTCATACTCAAAATGTTCTCAAGATCGTCCTACAGAGAAATTCTATTTTCAATCTACTAATCCTATAAATCTGTACAAATACATCGAATCTACAATTACTCTTCTATAAATCTCTACAAATACATCGAATCTACAATTACTCTTGTATAAATCTCTACAAATACATCGAATCTACAATTACTTTTAATGTCCAAAATGTTTTATATAATCTTAGAGTTTAACGTATAAACATTTTAAAGGCCTATTTTATATCTTGAATTTGAGAATGATTTTATGATTGAAAAAATGATGGAAAATGACTTTAAAGACTGCAAATTAATTTTATAAATGCTTAAAAGTCTAGCCGATACTTGAAACTATGTTTAATTGTGCCAAAAAGTCTAGCCACTTCCTTTTAAAGAATTGGTCTTGTCTTTCAGACCACCTGCTTTCGTTTCTCTTTCTCCAGGTTTTTAAACCCTCCGTGATCTAAATATTCACATGAAAGCTTTCTACACAATGTTGCTCAACCTTTTCTAACGGATGGTTTATATAATGTGTGTAGATTTGTTGATAATTGTGATATCGTCCTATAAACTACTGTGCTCGTCTCCTTGCACTGAACCAGCTAATTTATTATAAATATTCAATGTTGAGCTTGAAAAATATCCTAAACTCTCACAACCACTTCAACAACTCTTATGCTAGGCTGGCTCTGAGTTCCTGTTGATCTCGAGAGCTTTAACCTTCGCTGCATCGCGGAGCTAATCTTATCTGCATCCTTGGTCTCCAGGATGAAGATGCTCTCCCCTCCTCTCACCTACTAATCTCGACACCCTGAGTCTTGGGTAGGTCATGATAAAAAACCTACGTATACAAGACTCCGATCTCAACGGAATCTAAGTGTTCCTGTATCTCTGGACGCTTGGATTGAGTTCTCTACGTATACAAGACTCCAATGTCAACTAAGTCCGAGTGTTCCTGCAGTCTCTGGACGCTTAGTCTGAGCTATAGTTCTATGCTACCTCTGATAGTATCCTACACGTGGATTTAACGGCTCTGTCAATATTTTAGAAAGCTGTGACTTTCGATCACAAGTTGACCCTTTATACATAATTTGTTAGCGTTTTTAAAAATATTTTTTTGTCGGCATAAACATTTTGAACGAAAAAGTATAACAAAAAAGATTTTTAAACTATAGACCAAAACACGTTTGATTTCAAATAAAAGAAACCGAATGCTTTTCACTCTGGTTAGTCCGGGGTGCCTAGAGCACCTCCATCTCTACTTATATCAGATCTCCGACGACCCTGACTTGGTTGTCCTGCTCCCCTCCGATACCTCCGACGGCAGGACCGTGAACAGGATTAGCTACATCCTGATACTGTATCCCTGATATAACGCTCCTCCTCTAGATCAAACACAGTTACTTATTTAGAATACGATGCTTGTGATCAATGATCAGTGATCAAGTTATTACTACAAACCTCCGGAAAAATCAATATTGTAAGTGAACTTTTAATTTATATAAATTTAAATGTTTTTTAACATGGAGAAAAGTTATTATTTAAGGCTAGCAATTTTGTTGTTGTATGTAATTAACATAACCATGGACTGATTTCAGTGTTTTCAGTTCAGGGTTGACCCCTGTTTAAACTATCTACCTGAAATATATATATGATAAACAATCAGTGACAATTGAGGTGAGCCGAAGAAAGAGTTTATGCTCACTCTTCTGTTTGTAGCAAACTTGCCTGGACTCCAATAGGTAAAATGAGCACAAGGGTATTGCGGAATAGAAACATAATGATTCTGCATAAAAACAAATGTATGTCATTCAAAACCTATAAATTTGCATTAGATATTAAGAAAATGCAATAATTCCTTGCTCTTGTCAGAGAGAGTCCAAATTTCTTTACAAGGCTGAGACTGAGAATACTGAGACACACAGGATGTTAAAAGTCCTCTAAAATCAAAGATTTAAATGACAATGAACTGAAACCCTAAAAACCAGATTTAACCCAAATAGAAATTGATAAAAAAAAAGGATATGACTTCCATAATACTGATCTACAACATATTTGTAGTTTAACCTTGAACCTTAATAAAACCGTTTCGGCACAGGATTTCTTTTTCTGCCACGTGTTGGACGATTTTTGAGACTCCATAGTCAACGCGCGTGCCTGGAACTTCGACTAGTGCTTGCCATACTAAACCATGTCACATTCAAAATTCAAAACAGTCCTGTCCTTGAAGCTGAAAATGTAGAATCCTGTCTGCTAAATTCCTTGGATATATCCTAGGATATAAAAGCTGAGGCTAAACTAGGACTGAAAACTCTAAACATAAAACCTAATATAAACATCTTCTGATAGTTTACTTGATATAGTACAGGGATGTACTTTTTACATCGTTTCTCACTTACAAATCATTAAATTAACGCTTTAGATTTGCTAAGGATTTAAAATTAATATTAAATTGATATAAACGATATATATCACGATATTTAGATTGAAATTCCTATTAAGTAAATATACAAATGAGGTGGTTACTTTCTCAACTCATTCTTTTTAATTTGAAATCTTTGTTGAAATTCTTTCAAAGATAGACAAAAAAACGAACGTTTCAAAGATGGACAAAAACAGATTGTTTCAAAAATAGATGTTTCAAAGATAGACAAAAACAGATTGTCTTAAAGATAGACAAAAAAAAACAGAACGTTTCAAAGATAGACAAAAACGGATTTTTTCAAAGACAAAGCCAAAAACAGAACGTCAGCAGGAAAAGTGAGTTTGTAAAGACGACTGCTGGTATGAAAGCGGGGATTTGATTAGAATATGCTCATTCTACAATTAAAAAATCTGTTCATAAGTGTGAACTTTTGTATTGTAGATATCGAGATCAATCCTCAAATCTTGAGCCTTTGTTAATCTGCAGATTGACTAATTCTTTACTTGAAATCCCGAACGGTAATCGTTCCTTGGAGGAATAACTGAATAGAAGAGATTACGCATTGATTCTTAAATATAAAGTGCCCGAAATAAATATAGAGATCAAGCGATTGGGATTAAGAATATCTAACAAAAAGTTCCCAGCTCCAAGCTGGAATCTCTTTTACAGTGGATATTGAGAATAGTGCTTGATCTCTTCTATTTTTTAATTTGCAAAGGAATTGAGTCTTTGCTACAAACTCTGAATTTATAATCCCTATAGCTCTGGAACCCAATGTCGTAAATCTTTGATATTTGAAACTTATATTATTTGATCTAACAGAATTCATAGTTTGAAATATCTAAGGTCTACGACATTGGAATCCAAAGATATATGGTCTATAAAGCAGAGTTTGTGTCTCAATTCCTTTATTCAATCTTTATTGGATATTCAGTGTCTAAAATTCAGCCAATCACGATGCCATTTGCAAAATCGAACAGCAATCAGAAGCCGGGAAATTTTGCAGATAAAATAAAGCAGAAAACAAAACTATCCACAGTGGATATCAAGATGTTGCGAACAGGATTAAGATTATCCACTAAAGTATTTCCAGCTCAGGGTATACATTTAAGGATTTGTGTTTATTGTCCTTTGTTCCTTTAATGTATGCACTATATGTAATTAATATAAGAGCTTCTTAAAATAAGATAAGAAACGCCTTTCGGTTTCTGTTTAATATATAATTTCTTTTTTTCATGTTGATCTTTTCATTACATTAATTCGCATATTAAAACAAAATACAGATACTAGTGTTACTAGGATATTCTTATGATGGGATGTTGTGCTGGTACAACAAAAGGATTTCATGACAGAAATATACAATGTTTTGAGCAGAAGTACATGATCGCCAGATTAATTATACAGGGCCACTCTCAAACAATGAATTTTATTGACGACCTTAGACTCTTTCAAAACCAAGATCAAAAGGAAAAATATTAAATATCTCCGCCTTCCAATTGTCTTTAAAAAATTACAAGAATTTGTAATTTAAAAAATATGGCTGAATAAACGACATTTTTATAATATATTTATATTTATAATTAAAAGAATGTTAAGTTGAATACAGAAAATTATTTTATTGCAGATGCATGGAACAGTTTTAAAGTTTTATTTTCTTGAGAGTGTATGCACACTGTACAGATGTACAGTGTATGTAGTGTACAAACATAATATTTAATAATTTGTTTGATCAATACAATAGTCTACAATTTATATAAATCATTCAATAAGAATAGTTTCACAAATTGTAATTTGGACTCTTTAGGCCAAAAAGTTGAAAATTAAAGAAATTGAAAATTTTAAGTTTACGATTGACATCTGAGCTCCTTAAAACATGATAGAGCCACAGAGAATAGAATATATAGAGAGGATTTAAAAGAATCTCTCGGTATGAATTTTTTCAGTCCCTTTCAGCCTGAAAGGGAGTTCAAAGTGTACAAATCATGTAAATGTTCACAAATTATATGCAGTAGAGTACATTAATACAGTATGTTCCCTAGACTATTCATTTCAATTTCGAAATTTTTAAAGCTGTTAAATAAACTTTATAATGAATTAGGTGAATAAAAAACATCATTGAATTAAAAGTATTAACGAAAATCATCGTTTGTAAAGTGAAAGGCATAGAGTCTATGTGAAATGATCATTGGTCAATTATGAAACCAGCCTATTTCATAATTTGGTTTTCTTTTAACAATAATTTTAGATTTTCTATAAAATGATATTCCAGGGCCCAACAGGTTATATAGCATAAATATGTGAAGTACACCTGCAGTATGGAAACAGTACAACAAAATGGCCGTTTTACACTTTTTCTAGTAAATTCCTCTCTATATATTCTATTCTCTATGGATAGAGCCCATCATTTTTCATTCTTGAATTTTGACAAATTTTGGCAACGCGTTTGCCTTTGCTTATGTGAGCTGCAATAAAATACACTTTATTCTCTTTACAAAATTAAGCTGCGGTGGAAGGTTGTTAAGATATATCCATTATCGTTTCTCAGATAAAGGCTGAAATGTAAATAAACAGTATGGGTAGTAATGATGGAAACTTGTTAACGGTTTCTAAGCTTAAACATGTAGCAAAAGGTTTTTTTTCTATTTACAGACGTTTACGCAAAAGCAGCGTCTGACCTTCTGCAATAAGATTTCAAACCTGCTGAAATCTTGTTGACCAAAGAAAAGGATTAATTTGGCTAAAAAAATCAAATGTTGAAAAGTCAAAATATTCTCGACACTTTCGGTTTATTCAGCATATAGATAAACTTACAGGTGCATGGTGAACAGAAAGGACAAAAAATTCTACCTCACTTATGGTCCTAGCCGCAGTGGGAGTGGGTGCAAGAAACCTGCTCTGTATTTTTGTTGAAACAAGGAAACCGTCAATAGCTAGGTGTTCCAGAAAATTTTGAAATCAAAAATTGCTCCTATAGCTATGTCTTGGTCTTCCTCACACAAATATTTCAACTGTTTCTCTGATAACGGGTTGGCTATTTTGGTCTCTGGGGAATAGAACCCATTGCTACCCAGACCCAAATGTCTTGGTTTTTAATTTTTTTTACTCAAATTCAAGATGAGGTACATGGAAGGTATTCAGAACGATCAATTTAGTTGAAGATCACTACTACTGTCTTCTGGGATGGATTGGGTTGGATTAGGACTGGTTGTGTACTATGTGTACTGAGTTTAGAGGTCCAGTAGAGGACGTTCTTGAGGTTGAAGAAGGTTAAATTTGATGAAATATATTCAATCTATAATCCCAAACATTGAATATACGTAAAATCAATTAAATCAGATGTCTAAACTGGGTTTAATGCGTATAATTGTTTTAAAGTTGCAATCTTTACTGCGCACCCTGTATATTAAAAGATTGTAAAAAACAAGGAGAATTGAATAGAAGGAGGGGGCGATAGGGTTTCCGTACACTTTGCTGTAACGTTTTTGAATAGCTGAAGAACTAGTTTTTGCGTAACAACAATAACAAAGGCAGCCGATCTAATGTAAACAAACATGAGTTAGTATCCGGTGAATCTTCATCTAACGCCAGAAATGCCAGATGTTTGTTAATAATTTGTGTTATTGTTTACAATCTTTATTATTGTTGTTACGCATAAACTAGTTCTTCAGCAGCCCAAAAACGTCAAAGATTACAAAGATATAGGTATTGGAAAATGAAAGTTCCTTTCCTTACATTTAGATATTTTCCTGGGTATTTTCTTAGAATTCATAATTCATTTTACAAACAAGTTATATTAAAAGATTTAACAGGGATGAAGCATGGTTCGGGAAAGGTTTGATGAGCATGGTCCCAAAATATCCCCTGTAAAACAGTCCTGGTTGAATATATCCGCAAGGACGCATTCCTCTCCGCTCCGTGCTAAACGAAACCTGGTCCGGACCAGTCGGATCTGTTCACCCTGTTATAAGTAATAACATTATACAAAGGAATTGAGTTATTTCCACAAACTCGCTTTTTCTAACCCCTATATCTTTGCAACCTTATGGTGTAACCTTCTGATATTTCAAACTTAGACTATTTGATCTAACAGAATGAATAGTTCGAAATATCAAAGGTCTTGTAAAATGGGTTGCAAAGTTATAGGAATTGGGAAATCAGAGTTTGTGGCAAAAAATCAAATCCTTTTCACTTTTTTTAAAATAAAATGTTACTTGAAAGTTATTTTAAAAAAGTTCTTTAGTTCCTTATATACAAAATCAAGACCATGCCTTCACATTCATTTGTAACATTAAATACATCAGGCGTTATTAAGTTGCTAAGTCACATTATAGAAACAATTTCTGTCTTCTCCAGAGATTTTATTGAAAAAACATCAAAATTAGATTTCTTATTTACACATTTTTAAAATTCCAATCAGATAATAACATATTTTTTATTTACACTGTCGCAAGTAAAAATATTTAAAGTTAACCTGGATCCAGGACTGCTGGCAACTGCTCCAGGTACCCCAGGATCCCCAGCAGATATCCAGGCTCTGGTTCCTACAGGGAAGGGTTCCTAGAACGGAAGAACCCACGGACTGGCAGCAAATGTAATTACTAAATATTATATTATGTTAATGCATCATAAAACCCAGCACGGCTGGGAATTAAATTTTCACTGGAAATATAACTTAGATTAAAATATTAAATTTGGGTCGAAGAAGAGAAGAAATGAAAATTGCGAACATTACTTAAGTAAGTTAAGTTAAAATCGTTCACTCTGATCTTGCCATGCTACATTTGTTGCATAAAACGAACTGGGCCGACTTGACCGGCTCGAAAAATGCCGACTTAGCATTGATGATGCACGATTAGAAATGAAACGTGGTCAAAATTACCTACTACCTATACTTCCAATTTAGATCTAGAGGGGATTTCAGGTGCTGGCCTGGGAAGAAAAAAGTTTTAAGCCCCCACCAGGGAAATATTTCTGCCGATTTAAATATTTATCTGTAGTGCTGCCGTGTAGTTTAGTTCTATACGAAGCTCGGACAAATACTGAATCACTGATTCAAAATACGTGGTTGAACCGTCTCTAGACCTATCTCAAATTCATTAATTCTTGTCCCTGATCTAAGTAAACAACTACTCCACAGTCAGAACGCATTGAACTTTTCGGGAACAAATTGAAATACAAATCTTGAATTGTGATTGTAGTGTGTAAGTACCTGATATATCTCTCATCCCAGAAATTGGTTTCTATATCACAGAAACTATTTTCTAATCCCCTGTAATCCGGAGTATTGTCACAATGTAGATTTTCCTTCCTCACAGTTGTTCTTCCCTCCCGGAGCGAATAAACGTCCTGGCTGTATGCATCTTCCTCTATAGTGAGATGAATGTCAATGGACGGATATCCTTAGAGATTCAAAACAATAGAGTATATGCACATCAGACAGATACAATAAAGCCCAGAAGAAGGTTATTCAAAACATTTTAGATATTATTTTTTCTTCTTTTATTTATTTTTATGCATTAGCTAGATTATGTCTCTTTTTCCAGTTACAATTTTCAAGTAGTCATTTTTTCTTTGGGCATCCTGACAGTAGATTTTTCTGTATATTCATTGAGAAAAAAATTTCATTTCTTTTTTTTCTAGCAACATTCTTCAATTACGAATGGGTCAGATTCTTCAATTTGGGTCCGATCGACTCAGCCGTTTTGCCGTTTATTGGATTCAATCAGACAGACAAGCCACAACACAAAAAGATTCCATCAATTTAAAGAAGCATATTTTTTTGATTATTGGTTATTTTAAGTAGTGTGCAGGGCCTTTCAGTCAAGACACTCAATGACATGGATAATACTGCAATGGTTTATATAAAAGGACAACAAAGCACTTTAAAGCAATTTATTGCACAAAGACAATGCAGAAAATCTTCGTTGATTCTCTTTTATCTCCGGGTCTGATATAATAATTCATTGTTCTCTGTATTCTAAAGGGTTTACAGCCTCCACGTTTAAGAAGAATAAGAGAAGTTTAGATGTAGTAAAGTTGAATTTATTCCGAAATATACAACACAATATATTCCAGAGTCCGGAGAACTAGATTCAGTCTAATTTCAAAAATTTAGTTTTTATATTTTCATTTTCTAAATACTTTGTTTCGGATTCCTTTGTTGTTGAGATGAATCCCGTCCTTACTCCGGGTGTGGATACAGGCTGAAGGACAGGATACTGACAAATAATCGGACGGAGATTGTTTTAAACCTTTCAACCCTGGTTTCCGTTGTATACTCAGCTTCGAGTTCATTTCTAAAATTCAATTGAAATTTCAGAAATATATATTAGATATTTTAGATTTAATTTAATTTCTAAACATTAAAAAAACAAATATTAAGAGCATACATTTTTACATACATAGATAAATAAAACATTTTCCCTGTGTCCCTGTAATTATTTTAAATGTATAAAAAATGATAATTATGGAAAATTTCCCAGTTTGCATAAATTTAATGATTGAAGATAAATCGCCCAACAACCCACTAAGTCACAAGTGTGCCACACTATGCATATTAATATTAATGACGGAAGTTTGAAAAGGATTGAAAGTTTATATAAAAAGTGTATAAAAACACTAAGTTCAATTAATCATACTAAATCTAAAGGAATTGAGTCTTTGCCACAAACTCTAATTTTTTAATCCCTATATCTAGCTTCACAACACAGTGTAATAAACCTTGGATATTTCAAACTATGAATTCTGTTGGATCACATCTAAGTTTAAAATACGTCATAAGATTGTAAAGATATAGGGATTAGAACTTTTGAGTCTGTGGCAAAAACTCGATTCCTTTAAATATATTTTGTAATTTTTTGGTTGACGATATTTTTTAACTTCCTTTGATTAACAAAATTAGCCACAAAATCTGATTTTCCTATCTCTTTATGTTTGCAACCCAATTTGTCGTAGACCTTAGATATTCAAACTATTAATTTTGTTAGATCAAAGAATCCAAGTTTGAATTATCCAAGGTTATAATGCAAGGAAAGTTATTTCAGAGGTGTACGCATCTTATGTACTGCATTGTTCTGTCTGGGCGGTAATGTAAACACAAAACTGGTGTCGAAGCCTAACATGGGATCCATCTTTCACATAAAATATCAATGAAATATTCTGGTCATAAGAAACTATTATGTGAATTATTGAAATTATCAAAATTTTATGCTTTTAACCTCCTCAAATACGAAACGAACACTGATGCATCTATTCTTGTTTACAAATTCCGCCCAGCGAGAACTGGTTTCCATATGTACGCAGAGTATACGCAACGGCAATTAACTTTCCTTGCCTTTACCTTGAAAATATCAATATCAGTATCTTTCTGCAAATATAAAGGAACAACAACATTTTAGTTTGTCGCAAAGACCTAATTCCTTTCTTTCTCAATAACTGGATGAAAAATATCAAAATATGCTAGGGGTAACAGGCCGGGTAGTCTTCTTAGAAATAAATTCACGCTCATTACTTTTTTGGACTGGAGTATTTGATCAATTTTCTTTAAATTGCTTCTCGACTTTTGATTTTAAATATAAAAAAACTTTTCTGGCGGATTTTTATTGCAACTTAAAAAATTAATATTATCCGTCTGGTACAAAGGAATCGAGGTTTAGCCACAAATTCAAATGTTCTAATCCCTATATCTTTGCAACCCGATGGTGTAAACCTGTGATATTTCAAACTACAACTATTTGATCATAGTCTGAAATATCTAAGATCTATGACATCGGGTCACAAAGATATAGGGGTTAGAAAAACAGAGTTTGTGGCAAAAACTGAATTCCTTTGTAAAATGGAAAATTTTACTTGGTTTTCTGTTAAAACTGACGCAGTGAAAGAGAGAGGTAAATGGTATTTACATTGCAGAGCCGAGACAATTTATTTATAAAAAAACATGAGAGAGAAAAAATAGTTTTCTATCTATATTTTGTATTCTGGGTCGAATGTTTTTACACTGTTTCCTAAAAATGAGATTTACGATTACAAAATTATGAATCGATTGGTATTAATTTCATTTCTACCTAATGTTTTTGAAGAGAGAACTTAGTAATAACCTTTGTTTACACACCCAAAGAATGGGTGTTGGACTATTCTTAGATGGATTTTCATACATTGACATTTTACAGATTAGACAATTTACATAGAAAGACATTTCAATGAAGGAGATTTAACAGATCAGACAAATGCATAATAGATTTTTGATGGATTTCATTTACGTATAAATTTGGAAACCATGTAGTTTTTTTAAATAAAGTTTTGTAAATAAAATAAAAACATATTCTCCAGGACTATATTTAATGAAAATTTTAAGAACGCTTTGCAATGTGCTGTCTATGAAATATTCTATATATGAAATGTGCTGTCTTTGAAATATCCTATATATGAAATGTGCTGTCTTTGAAATATCCTATATATGAAATGTGCTGTCTATGAAATATCCTTTATATGAAATGTGCTGTCTTTGAAATATCCTATATATGAAATATCCTGTCAATTAAATATCCTATATATGAAATGTGCTGTCTTTGAAATATCCTATATATGAAATGTGCTGTCTTTGAAATATCCTATATATGAAATGTGCTGTCTTTGAAATATCCTATATATGAAATGTGTTGTCTATGAAATATCCTGTATATGAAATGTGCTGTCTTTGAAATATCCTATATATGAAATGTGTTGTCTATGAAATATCCTATATATGAAATATGCTGTCAATTAAATATCCTATATATGAAATGTGCTGTCTATGAAATATCCTATATATGAAATGTCCTGACTATGAAGCACATTTCAGGTAGCCATGGTATTTTTTCGGTCAGTGTACTGCAGATCAGGGCAGTACACACCAGCTGTTTAGCCCATGGTTCTCCCTTTACTTTTCGCAAACACTCCCTTTAAATATTTCCGAATCTTAGGTGTGAAACTCACCTAGTCCCTTCTCTAGCAAGCCTACAAATGGTTTCCCCACTGAGATAAGAGAAGAGGTTTGTAAAGTTTTGAGAAACTGAATATCCACACCACCTGGATACATTTATTACAGACATAAACTAAACTGAATATCCACACCACCTGGATACATTTATTACAGACATAAACTAAACTGAATATCGACACTACCCGGATACATTTATTAAAGACATAAACTAAACTGAATATCGACACTACCTGGATACATTGATAACAGACATAAACTAAACTGAATATCCACACCACCTGGATACATTTATTACAGACATAAACTAAACTGAATATCGACACTACCCGGATGCATTTATAACAGACTTAAACTAAACTGAATATCGACACTACCTGGATACATTGATAACAGACATAAACTAAACTGAATATCCACACCACCTGGATACATTTATAACAGACATAAACTAAACTGAATATCCACACCACCTGGATACATTTATAACAGACATAAGCTAAACTGAATATCCATACCACCTGGATACATTCATTACAGACATAAACTAAACTATGCTTTCTTTTAAAACTATCTCGGTTTATCAATCATATTGCAGGTTAGTCTAATATATACAGGGAACTCAAGTTTAGAATCTGGTTTACAAAACTTTACATTAAAATACACAGCTAATTGTGTGGTATTTATGAAAGCAGTGTGGTGTACTGGATATATAATAGTGTGTTGTGTACTGGATTTACAGTAGTATGGTACAGTGGATATACAGTAATATGTGGTAAACTGGATATACAGTAGTGTGGTATAGTGGATATATAGTAGTATGTGGTAAACTGGTGTTACAGTATTGTGGTATAGTGGATTTACAGTAGTATGGTATAGTGGATATACAGTAGTATGTGGTAAAATGGTGATACAGAAGTGTGGTATAGTGGATATACAGTAGTATGTGGTAAACTGGTGATACAGTAGTGTGGTATAGTGAATATTGAGTTTGGTAAAATATGTAGGATATGTGGCTGGTGTTTTCAGGAAGCACAGGGTATCCCGCATCTTATCGTTCTTGGCTCTAAATTAGGATTTTCGGAACTTTACAGAAAAAGTAAATGATCAAATCGTTTTAGAATTTAAAAAGGCTCTACTAAAAAGTAGTATGCAGCCAATATATAGAATTCCTTGACTACTCTCTGACTCTGTATTTTCACATATCTAGCTTAGAGATAATATGGCAAGATAGGGATGCTCTGTATTCAAACCAATGTGAAAAATGTTAACCTGCGGTTTTAGGATAGGGTGAAGAGGATTTGTATTCCCAATATTCCAGGATTATTATTGAATAGTTTAATAACAGTTCTCTTCTCTCCTTGATTAGGTTTAAACAACCAGGATCAGTCAGGTTTACAACTATACTCATCTTCTCACTTCTCTTCTAGATTAGTCAGTTCTGTTTAGAGATTTTACAAATTCAAGTTTTTAACTTTTCCAGAGATATCGAAACCATTTTCAGGTGATTAAAACTATTAATTCTGTTAGATCAAATAGTCTCAGTTTGAAAGATCAAAGGTTGCAATATAGAGAGAGAGACTCAATTCCCTGAATCCAGAGATACCGAGACCATTTTCAGGTGATTAAAACTATTAATTCTGTTAGATCAAATAGTCTCAGTTTGAAAGATCAAAGGTTGCAATATAGAGAGAGAGACTCAATTGCCTGAATCCAGAGATACCGATACCATTTTCAGGCCAATTTATTCCCACGCAAGTAAGCAAAATAATTTGAGTATTTTCTAATCCCTTTATCTTTGCAACACTATGTCGTAAACTTTAGATATTTCAAATTATGCATTCTATTAGATCAAATCATCTAAGTTTGAAATATCAAAGGTTAAGGCCATTAGGTTGCTAAGATATAGGGATTAGAATACTTTAGATTGTGACAAAGACTCAATTCCTTTTTAGAATAAGAACGATCTAATGTCCATTCCTTTCTCCCTTCTCCCCCCCCCTTCCTTCCATCCCTCCTTCTCCCCCTCCCTTCTCCTTCCCCTCTACTTTCCATCCCTGTCTCCCCCCACAGTAGTTTTCATTCTCCTTCTCTTTTTCTCCCCTTCTCTCTTCTTCTCTTTTATCCTTTTGCTTCCATTCATGTTTGTTTTTCCTGCAATCTCCTTTTCTCTTCTCCCGTCTCTCGTTTTTTCGATTATTACCTTTCATGTACTGTACGTTTTCTTTCGCCTTCTCTTTCTCCTCTTCTCTCTCCGTCTTCTTTATCGTTTTTCTTCCTTTCATGTTTATTTTTCCTGCAATCTAGTAGTTTTCTTTCTTCTTCTCGTCCTGTTCAAAACAAAACAATTCAGTACGGTTAACAGAGAAATGCAGTACGGAAATTTAAGGATTACTAGCTACGGTTTCTAAACTTAGGTCTTCAGTTTTCAAACATTCAAAAGTAAATTTTTATTTTCAGTCACTTTTAGAAAGTAATTGTAGATATTTCTTTCATATATAACAGCTTGCAAACAAAGTGTTTACTGTTTAGCAATTAAAAGGGTTTCAGTAGATTAATAGGGATATATCCGATATCAGTCAAAGGTTTAAAGGGTGCTACTCTGAATCCTTGATCAGTCAAAGGTTTAAAGGGTACTGTTCTGAATCCTTGATCAGTCAAAGGTTTAAAGGGTACCGTTCTGAATCCTTGATCAGTCAAAGGTTGAAAGGGTACTGTTCTGAATCCTTGATCATTCAAAGGTTGAAAGGGTACTACTCCGAATCCTTGATCAGTCAAAGGTTTAAAGGGTCCCGTTCTGAATCATTGATCAGTCAAAGGTTGAAAGGNCTGAATCCTTGATCAGTCAAAGGTTTAAAGGGTCCTGTTCTGAGTCCCTGATCAGTCAAAGGGGATGGTTCTCTTTAAATTGGAGAAATTGGAGAAAAAAATGAGTTAAAACAATACTCTTTCCTGGGTTTGGTTTAGATTGTATTCTGTGCATGAAACCATCCTGGTTTCTAGAACCTTCTCCGGAGTATCCAACCTATACAGAGCTCTTCCTTCAACCTCTTTTACATACACATTGGTTCCGTTTTGTATCTGGCAGAAATATGAAGAATAAAGTTGATAAATGGATGGATTTGATGATTTTGGTTTCTAACCTGAACCATTAGATGAAAAGTGTTTCCTGTTCTATCCAGTCCAAAGCATGCAAACACTTGAAAAAGAAATATTTTGAATTGGTCAATTTAAATAACTTTTTTTATATAAAAGTTCCCATATTCTTGGAACCTATTTTTGCAATAGAGAAAAGAGTCAATATTTTATATATCAACTGTTTACACCATTAATAGTAAAATTAATGATAAAATAAGAGTTAACGACAAGTTAAGTAATCAATTCCTTTATCTACTGAAATTCTAAAGAATATGAATTAATATTACATACAAACAGAAAACTCTGACATATGAAGCCGACTTTTAACCTAAAGTTATATAGTTTAAATAGACAAATGATCATGTGACACAACAATTGTGAAGTGTGTACAGACCCATTTCACTTAATTAGTTGTTTAAGAAGAGTCTAGTAAAACTAATTGCTTTGAAACAACATCAAATATACTTTAGTACTGATAGGAAGTCGTCTTCCCTTATCAGAGTTTTGTTGTTATCACTGTATGAAAGTTGAGTGACGACCAAAGAGAATAGAATATATATTAGAGTGGAATTTAGACAATCCCTCGGTATGAATTTTGTCAGTTCCTTTCAGCCTGAAAGGGAGTTCAAAGTGTACAAATCATGTAAATGTTCACAAATTATATGCAGTAGAGTACATTAATACAGTATGTTCCGTAGACTATCCATCTCAATTTCAAATTTTAAAACTGTTAAATAAACTTTATAAAATGAATTAGGCGAATAAAAAACATCATTTGATTTATAGTTATAACGGAAAATCATCGTTTGTAAAATGAAAGGCATAGAGTCTATGTAAAACGATCATTGGTCAATTATGAAACCAGCCTATTTCATAATTTGATTTTCTTTCAATATTAATTTTAGATTTTCTATAAAATTATGTTCCAGGGCCCAAAAGGTTATATAGCGCAAATATGTAAATTACACTCTAATATAAATTCTATTCTCTTTGGTGACGACCAATACGCAAAAAAAGGTGTTATTTTTTATTTTCATTTTGCCGTTAACGACTCAATTATTTTTTTCTATTTAAAATTACTATCTTTATTTCCTAAAAGGTACCTGTTGACATTTAATAAAATTGTTAAATCCTGTTAGTTTGTATTTATAAAATATATAAAGAAAATACAATATGTAGCCAATATGATTTGACATAAAACTGCAAATAAATAGATTTATGTAAAGAAGATAAAACTTCCATCTTCTTAATAAAAGAATATCAATTACATTAAATGAAAAAACTTGTATATTTTGTATAGCACAGTGGGGTTTTTCAACGGGACTCCAATTTTAAATCTAGAGGACATTGTAATACTTATAAGCCCGATCGCTTGATTTTGATATCCACTGTGGGATCCACTTGAGGATCAATGCTTAATCTATTCATTTCAGCAATTCCTCCATGCGATATATCTACATATACAGTTGATTGTTTTCTGAATGTTTTCAATGTATTTAAATGCTAATTTTGTTGAGGAATGTGAATTTGAAGGAATTCTACATTCTCTTTGTAGTTTAAAGGCTGAAGTTCATAAAGGCAGTAAACAGAGGAAAACAGGATAAACACTTTTTCCAATGATTATATTTTTTTAAGTGTTTAATTCTTACAAATTTCTTCATTGTTTCTGCAACCAAAATCTGCTTTTCACTTTAGAAGAGAAACCATAATTAAAAATGGTTATTTATAAGTGGAAAGCATTCATTTCTTGGTCAGACGTTATGAATGGATCGACAGGGTACTCAATAAACGGAGAGTCACTTGAAATTACGTGAACAGTCCCTTTTATTGAATTATCCTAAATATGAGTAAAACTAACCTATGAGGGTTGCATGTCCTCCTATGTAAAGGGTGAGAATATTAAAGTACTCGTTGTCTAAACTGTTATCATTATATTTAAAGGAACTGAAGCTGACCAGCGCCCACACAATCAGCTGGCTTATCAGTAGCACGCCGCAGCTGGACAGTTTCAGATCATTCATTTTTTAGATTCACCGACATAAGGCCAAACGACCTAGGGGCAATCAAATGCCATGTGGTCAAACGGTCAAAAACGCGACAAAGTGTAAAAAGTGCGACAAACTGGCAAAATTTCATTCAGACTATTTTTGGTTAATTTGAACTATTTTTATGTTCATTAGAACTAGTAGCCGGAGCGCTAGGCCCCCTAGCTTGTCCTAGCTGCAGCGCTCGGCCCAGAAATTGTCTTAACCTAACCTTACCCTGAAATAATAAATAAAATATTATTTCTTAATTTTGACCCTTTGTCGTTTTACCCTTTGTCACGTTTTTGACCGTTCGTCGTTTGACCCTAGATCGTTTGACCCTATGTCGTTTGACCCTGGGTCGTTTGACCTTATGTCGGTGAACCATTTTTAAGGAAGGAATGGAGTCTTTAACACAAACTATAATTTTCTCATCTTTATATCTTTGCAACCCCATATCTTAGACCTTAAATATTTCAAACAATGATTTCTGTCAAATAAAATAACATAAGTTTGAAATATTAAAGGTTTTCCCCATAAGGTTGCAGAGATTTAGGGTTTAGAAAATTTGAGTTTGTGGCAAAGTTTCAACTCCTTTAATCCTTTTTAGAAAAGATGCATAAAACTCGAATTCCGGATTTATGAAGTCAATTTATTTTACTTTCCAGATTTATATTGGGTAATCTATTTCAATTTACAATAGAATATGTATTTTAAACTGAAGTTTGCACTGGTTTCAACTTATTTTAATATTTAGTTATATATCTCTCATTCAACCTTCAAAAGATTTGTTCTAATGTCAGTAGCGCTGGTGCTTCATTGCTAATGTTTATAGACAGAAATTTTTAATTCATCCAGTAATAATCAGAAAAATCTGGAATAAGAAGTCTACTTTTAGACTCAAGTTATGACTTTTAATAGTCCAATGAACATGAGACAGACATCAATTGTACATTGTAAACAGACCAAATTCACTTAATAAGTGAATTCATAACTTACTAGTAAAGCAATTTGCTTTGTATTAACATCAAATGCACTAAAGTGCGTACACGGGGGGGGGGGCCGTGCCCCCACCTAGACCTGTAACTCAGAGCTATCACACTTTTCAAATCTGAAACTGAAGAGTGAAAGTTATTAAAAAAATTAATTTGCTGTTTTTTTCTGCTAGTTTTTTTTGAAGGAGAGATAAAGTAATAATACTTGTAAGGTAATTGGATTGTATGTGTACCTTTAAAGTATCTAAGAAGCCAAATGTTTGGAATTTTTGTTTTAGACTTTGTTTAGTATACGCCCTTGAATGCACTTTAGTATTGCTTTAATGTCGTCTTCCTATCCTACAGTATTCTGGTTATTACTGTATCAAAAGCAGCGCTATCAAATATATGTTTTCAATCATATCGTAAAATGAAAACTAGAGGAGCTAGTTATACAAGATCAGATTATGAGTTTAATAACTCAGAGCTATCACACTTTTCAAATCTGAAACTGAAGAGTGAAAGTTATTAAAAAAATTAATTTGCTGTTTTTTTCTGCTTGTTTTGTTTGAAGGAGAGATAAAGTAATAATGCTTGTAAGGTAATAGGATTGTATGTGTACCTTTAAAGTATCTAAGAAGCCAAATGTTTGGAATTTGCTGTTCAAATTTTGCCCCCCCCCTAGAAGCTCTTAGGGGGGGGGCCAAAAATTTGTTTCCCCCCTAGATTTTGTTTAGTATACGCCCTTGAATGCACTTTAATGTCGTCTTCCTATCCTACAGTATTCTGGTTATTATTGTATCAAAAGCAGCGCTATCAAATATATGTTTTCAATCATATCGTAAAATGAAAACTAGAGGAGCTAGTTATACAAGATCAGATTATGAATTTAAAGTTTTCAGCTTTTTTGTTATAAAAAAAAAACATTTTACGTTTGAAACGACTTTGGAGCAGAAAAAAAGTTTGCGAATCAATGAATGAAGCGAACATAAATTACAACTTTTATCCAGTTTTTCCAATATTTTCATGTTTATCATGAGACTCTCATCATAATATGCATGAAGAATAAAGATAAAAGGAAACATTTCCAAAACTCACCCAATGCCCATTTGATTTCTTATCTACACTTTTATGGTGGAATAAATGTTAAATCTGGAAAATATATTTATACTAGGTTTATGTAACTCCATACAGTCCTCCCAGTATCCACTGTCCAGTGTCCAGTCACGGTAAACTAAATGTCCTGGTTAAAAGTCCAGTGAGTCTTAATTTAGAACCCATTTTCAGTCAATAAATGTTGATTTTTTGTACTTTCTATTTCATACTTTTGTGTTGGGCTTTGATTTTAAAATATTACGATATATTTTCGACGGGTTTTGAATGAGAGATCAAAATATGACTAAAAATATTCCGATACAGACAGGATGCACGGTGCACCTCGTTGTAGTTTTACGTGCAGTGCCCCGGCTGTAAAAATAATACAAAGAATAAATAATAAAGATATAGATGTAAAAAGATCTGACTCCCTAGAGAATATTTGGAGCAAAACGAACTCTTTCCTATTTACTTTATTCATTCAGCTGCAAGGAGACAATATTTTATAAGAATTAAAAATCAATGGAAACCAGATCTAAGAAAAATTAGGAAAAAGTTTATAATTGTTTGATTTGTAGACCTTTAGCACATAAACATTTTAGATTATAAAGTTTTTTTAAATATAAACAAAAATACATCTCAATAAGCTGTATAGCTTTAATTACCATCATTGAGCAAAGAAATTGATGATTTGGAAATAGTAAATGTTTTCTACAGGGTATTCTACTCATAACAATTCAAAGACGATCTAAAGATATTATTTATCTTTGATAACTATTTCTATAATCATTATTATAACATTTTTTTTTTAAAAACGTTTAGCGACTTACAAGCTTTCCATAAAACGGTGTACGCACTGAAATACTACTTCATACTTGGTCGAGCCACCTTTTTGACACTCATCTTGTATTCAGATTAATATCAAAGAATAAAAGCTGTGAGTCGTCTCTCAACTGTAGTGTTTTGTAGGACACCCTGTACTTTGTCTCCCCCCCCCCCCAAGTATAGTGTAAAAAAGATATATTCACCCTGCTAGAATTACGTTCTAAATGTTGACAGGAGTAATGTTAAAGTTACAGAAAACTTTTATAAAGAAACTTTAAATGTCAATCAAAACTATCAAAGTGTGAAATTGGAAGAGTGAAGTTTGAAAATTCACAATGATCGCAACTTTTACAGGTTTGTAATTGAATATAATTTTTAATTCAAAGTTTCAAAGGGGTGAATGATTTCCTTTGGGAGCAGTTATCCTTCGTTCTTGAGTAGCAGCAAGGGAAGACGACTCCAAGAAAACAACTCAGCCAAACAAAATGAATTGCGGCATTATTTTTCTTTGAACTGTACACGGCTGAAATTGTGTAATTTGCCGCAAATGTGACAACTAATGGAACTAAGGCTTTTAGATCCAGAAAGACTAAAAGCAGGCTCCAACTGACTAACCTAGGAAAAAAACTAATTATTTATCTAACACAAGTTTTAGAAGTAATAATTAATTGTTGGCAGTGGTTCCAAATCTCTATGCCGTCATATAAACTTTTCAATAATCAATTTTTCTTTGTCAATGTATGGAAGCAGATACAAAATAGAAATATATTTCGCAACAATTTTTATTTTCAATCAAGAAACCGGTACTAGAACCTAGATTCAAAGTATTGGACCATTTTTACAATATATTAATCTTATCTAATTAGTAGATTTGAAAACATTGATATCTTTTTAAATGTTATTTTTTTTCAATATTCTTACCTAAATATTAGAATAGGTAGAAGTATAACAGATGCCGCTAAAAGATGGAAAATGATTTTCCAACAGTTCATCTCCTTGATTTGAACTTGTACTGAGCAGGATAGGATGAAAAGAGATATAAAGGATGTGATAATACTTGCAAGAGGAAGACTTGGAACAGGGATAGGGTTTCCAAATCTATCCTCCTCCCAAATAATAAAAGATATTTCACCTAGAGAATACAGCCAGCTTACATTTGAAATATATAAGATTTAAGAGATTGCATTAAAGAACTGCCGGTGTAATTTCTAGTTATATTATTGTTCAACCGCCGAGAACAAATTTCTGTTAATTTCCTTTTTTTGTCTCTGCTGCATAAATCTGTATATCACCATTACATAGATACTGAAATTGAAAATTATGACGTTTTAAATAGAAAAAATATCTCCATTTTTTTGGCGCAGATAAAGGCTCAAATGGTAGTTTTGTAAATTTGGGACGAAACTCCTAAAATGAGAGTACACTTGAAGTTACGTCAGCAGTTCCTTTAAGAAAGTGCAACTTTGATATTGTTCTACCTAGATCTAAAGGTTTAAGAACTCCTCTGAGCATCAACCAAACAGTAAATACTATTTGAAAGGGAGCTTCCCCCGCTGTGCTTAACAGTGCCATCTCGTGACAGGTTTCAAGTTCATTCTCAAATTCAATCTCCTGTTCACAATTTAATCCTGTTCCCCAGTATTTGAATAGAAATCTGATGAAAAGACCGACACTGAGGAATGGAAATGAGAAAAATGAAAAAGCATATTTGAAGAATAATGCGAGACATAATTTCTCTGGTTCTTGAATATTCAGTGAATTATTTCTAGATTGATGTTCCGACTCCACGGGATAAATTTTCTGCTCTCTCCTAATATCACAAAAAGAATACTATAAAATATTTTTTTTTACATTTTTCCCCATACCTGGCTATTTCATGAGAATGAAGAAAAGCTGGAAAAGCTGGAATCCATTTTATGAAAAGTGTAAAGATAGCGAAAAACATTCCCTCTTTCCGAACCATTAGCATCCCAGCTTTAGATATATCCGTCCCTAAATATGGTTTCTAAATATCTTCAACTAAATCCCCGCATCATCAAGTTTGTTTCAGTCCAACATAATTTGAGAAACTTCTGGTCTTAACCCTTCTGAGATTATTCATGTCAATCATTCTCGAAACTTTTCTTTAAATCAAAATAAACCCGCTAAAAATCTATATATTTAGTAAAGGAATTATATTTAGCAAAGGAATTAAGTCTGATTATCTAATCCCTACATCTTAAGAACACAATGTTGCAGACCTAAGATATTTCAAACTGTGAATTCTGTTAGATTCAGAAATATCAAAAGTTTACACCATCAGGTTGAAAGATCTAGGGATTAGAAAATTTAAGTTTCTTGCTAAGACCCAATTCCTTTGCCCAAATCCGTATGTTTTGTAAACAGTGGCGCAACTAGGTGGGGCAAACCTAATTTCGACCCCCTTAAATAATTGTGGAGCATATTACAAAACTTTGAAAACACAGGAGAGGGCCTGTCAC
>NW_019396148.1:0-15752 GCF_000591075.1 Eurytemora carolleeae
ACTTGTTTTATTTAATTTTGGAAGGCGCACAGACGCACGGAAAAAATGACATATAACCCAAATTTTGATTTTGGGGCTATTTACATCTATAGCAGAAAAAGAGGTCAAAACTTGCAGTGCCAGTTAGCTAACGAAGACTACCTCCAATCAAGTATCATAAAAGAAATTGTTCATAGATTTGTTTTTTTTTACGTGGGAATTGGCTATCGCCATAATTCTGTAATGCAATTTTAAAATTAGCTCCCCCCCTTGAACATCCCCTTTCCCCTATAGTATTTCTTCTTTCTCCTTGGGGGTTTTCTTCTTTCCCCCTTTGGGGCCCCCCTTTTCCCTTTAGGCGTATCCCTTTCTCGGGGTTTTTCCCCTTTGAGGACCCCCCTTCCCCCTAAAGAAAAACTCCTATAAAGCTTTATCCCAAGAGTAACGTCCATCTAACCAAATACAAGTTTTTAATTTCCGGCTTTAATTAAAATATACTTTTTATTCAAGGTGAGCGCGGTTTTACAAACAATAGTTTTCTTTCCGCTTAATAACAATTTTCTCACGCTGTTCAGACAAATCAAGAAAGATGTGTTAAAATGATTTAACAACATAAGTTTTTGCACGTCGGGATATATCTCAATGATAAGTGTATTTGATGGAACCAGAAGAATTGATAAATTATTAGATTATATTAACAATTTAGTTTAAATTTAAATCATCTAATTCATCTTAAAGGAAGTGCAGGAAAGTTAAAGGATTCGGGAAACTTATAATCTTGAAAATATCTTTGTTTAAGAAATTACTGTAAGTTGAAAACTTTTGAAATTAGGAAACTTTTAAGGACCTAGGAACCTACTGGAAATACGAAACTACTGGACTTAGGAAACTACTGGAAATAGGAAACTACTGGAAATACGAAACTACTGGAATTAGGAAACTACTGGAATTAGGAAACTACTGGAAATAAGAAATTACTGGAATTAGGAAACTACTGAAATTAGGTAACTACTGGGAGTAGGAAACTACTGGAATTAGGAAACTACTGTAAATTAGGAAACTGAAATTAGAAAAATACTGGAATTAGGAAACTGCTGAAATTAGGAAACTGCTGGAATTAGGAAACAACTGGAATTATTAAACTATTGAAATTAAGAAACTACTTGAATTAGTAAACTACTTGAATTAGGAAACTGCCGGAATTTGGACATTACTGGGATTAGGAAACCACTGGAATTATGAATCTAGTGAAATTAGAAAACTACTGGAATTAGGAAACTACTGGAATTAGGAAACTACTGGAATTAGGAAACTACTGGAAAAAGGAAACTACTGGAATTAGGAAACTACTGGAAATAGGAAACTAGTGGAATTGGGAAACTACTGGAATTATGAATCTTGTGGAATTAGGAAACTACTGAAATTAGGATACTACTGGAATTAGAAAACTACTGGTATTAGGAAACTACTGGAATTAGGAAACTACTGGAATTTGAAGACTGCTGGAATTAGAAAACTACTGGAATTAGAAAACTACTGGAATTAGGAAACTTTTGGAATTAGGAAACTACTGTTGTTAAGAAAACTGCTAACATTTTGAAACTACTGAAATTAGGAAATTAATGAAATTAGGAAACTACTGGAATTAGGAAACTGCTGGAATAAAGAATCTACTGTAATTATGAAACTACTGAAATTAGGAAACTACTGGAATTAGGAAACTACTGGTAATAGGAAACTACTGAAATTATGAATCTACTAAAATTAGGATACTACTGGAATTAGGAAACTACTGGAATTAGGAAACTACTGGAATTATGAATCTAGTGGAATTAGGAAACTACGGGAATTATGAATCTAGTGAAATTAGAAAACTACTGGAATCAGGAAACTACTGGAATTAGAAGACTGGTGGATTTAGGAAACTATTGAAATTAGGAAACTATTGGAATTAGGAAACTACTGGTAATAGGAAACTGCTGGAATTAGGAAACTAGCGGAATTAGGAAACTACTGAAATTATGAATCTACTGAAATTAGGATACTACTGGAATTAGGAAACTACTGGAATTAGGAAACTACTGGAATTATGAATCTAGTGGAATTAGGAAACTACGGGAATTATGAATCTAGTGAAATTAGAAAACTACTGGAATCAGGAAACTACTGGAATTAGAAGACTTGTGGATTTAGGAAACTATTGAAATTAGGAAACTATTGGAATTAGGAAACTACTGGTAATAGGAAACTGCTGGAATTAGGAAACTAGCGGAATTAGGAAACTACTGAAATTATGAATCTACTGAAATTAGGATACTACTGGAATTAGGAAACTACTGGAATTAGGAAACTACTGGAATTATGAATCTAGTGGAATTAGGAAACTACGGGAATTATGAATCTAGTGAAATTAGAAAACTACTGGAATCAGGAAACTACTGGAATTAGAAGACTTGTGGATTTAGGAAACTATTGAAATTAGGAAACTATTGGAATTAGGAAACTACTGTAATTAGGAAACTTCTGGAATTATAAAATTACTGGAATTAGAAAACGGCTGGAATTGGGAAACTACAGGACTTGGGAAACTACTGAAACTAGGAAATACTGTTATCAAGAAAACTACTAACATTATGAAACTACTGGAATTAGGAAACTACTGAAACTAGGAAATACTGTTGTTAAGAAAACTACTAACATTATGAAACTACTGAAATTAGGAAACTACTGAAACTAGGAAACTACAGAAATCATGAAACTACTGGAATTAAGAAACTACTGTAAATTAGGAAACTACTGAAATTAAGAAGCTATTGTAAATTAGGAAACTACTGTAAATTAGAAAACTACTGTAAATTAGGAAACTACTGTAAATTAGAAAACTACTGTAAATTAGGAAACTACAGTAAATTATAAAACTACTGTAAATTATGAAACTACTGAAACTAGGAAACTACTAAAACTAGGAAACTATTAAAACTAGGAAACTATTACAACTAGGAAACTATTGAAACTAGGAAACTAATAGATGACAGAAGTTCACTATTAAAATACAATCTGCAACATGCTTCATGGTGAATGGTCACGGTTCCAGTGTAGACTGTGAAATATCATCTGTTCATACTCATCCCTTACAGTAAAGAGGGGTGCAGACTTAGTTCCTAGTAAGAGAATACTAGAGGGGTGTAGGCTTAGTTCCTAGTATAGAGAATACTAGAGGGGTGTAGACTTAGTTCCTTGTATAAAGAATACTAGAGGGATGTAGGCATAGTTCCTTGTATAGAGAATAATAGAGGGATGTAGGCATAGTTCCTTGTATAGAGAATACTAGAGGGGTGTAGGCTTAGTTCCTTGCATAGAGAATACTAGAGGGATGTAGGCATAGTTCCTTGTATAGAGAATAATAGAGGGGTGTAGGCTTAGTTCCTTGTATAGAGAATAATAGAGGGGTGTAGGCTTAGTTCCTAGTAAAGAGAATACTAGAGGGGTGTAGGCTTAGTTCCTTGCATAGAGAATACTAGAGGGGTGTAGGCTTAGTTCCTAGTATAGAGAATACTAGAGGGGTGTAGGCTTAGTTCCTAGTATAGAGAATACTAGAGGGGTGTAGGCTTAGTTCCTAGTATAGAGAATACTAGAGGGGTGTAGACTTAGTTCCTAGTATAGAGAATACTAGAGGGGTGTAGACTTAGTTCCTTGTATAGAGAATACTAGAGGGGTGTAGGCTTAGTTTCTAGTATAGAGAATACTAGAGGGGTGTAGGCTTAGTTCCTTGTATAGAGAGTACTGGAGGGGTGTAGGCTTAGTTCCTAGTATAGAGAATGCTAGAAAGATGTATAAAGTATAAAGGATCATTAAAAATTCAATTCTTGTGTAAACACACTAGGGCTGGCCAGGTTCCGACTTTTTGAATTCGTTCTGTTCTGTTCTAGAACGAGTGCCTTCAGCTATATCGTTCGTTCCTTGTTTGTTCTTTTTCCAATAGTTCCATCCACGTTCCGTTCCGTTTCATTCCGTTCTCAGTGTTATTAGTTGAGAACGGTTTCATTCCAAGTGTTAATAAATTATTTATGTAATTTTCTTAAGTGGACTCATCAGACGCTCCCTCTTAATACTGTGCAGTAGTCAAGGGGTGAAAAATAGAGATGGAAACGTTTCTTAACAAATATATTTATGTTTTCATAGGATTTACTACATAATTAATGGTATCAAATCTATATCCACACTGAAGGCCGTTTTGATAAAGCTTTTTTAGTTAAGGGCAAAAGTGAGATTTTAAAGTATATTTTTATATGATGTAATTATACTTTTACATCCTAGAGATTTAATATTTATAGAGTGACATGTCCGATGTATCTTTGAAACCCATTTCTCCATCAATTCTGAAGCAATTAAAATCCATGAATCTCATAGAGATTCATGAAACCACAAATGAAAATAATCAGTTTTCAAAATGGGAAACATGGATGTTTAATGCAATACTTGATCAGACAATTAGCATTGAAGGGTATTGTTGTGAATCAGAATTGAAATTATGTCTGCAGTTACTTGAAACCCCTCAAACCCCTCAATTGATTCTATATTAGTTAATCTGCTTTGTATGTTTGTGAACTTTGAAGAAATGAAAAAAAAAATTTACAAAAAAAAATTTTAAAATTATGAAAAGTTTATAAGTACTGCCTCCAAAATCAAAAATCCGAGTTTTTTTCAACAACTCTCCAGATGCGATTGATGTTAAATGAGCCTGTGCATCCAGAGGGCGTAGGAGAGGGGGGGACGTACACCCAGGCCACCCCACCTCTTACGCCCCTGCACGTTCCTGATAATAAGAACGCGTTCCTGATTTTAACGTTCTTTTCCAGCAATTTTCATTCGTTCCACATTTGTTCTTTTTAATTATTGTTCCAATATTTGTAACAACGTGTTCTATGTGTTCGTTCTTTTTTTCGGAACGATGGGCTCATTCTTGATAATTCCGTTCGGGCTCGTGATAGAACGATCGTTCCCCAGGAACGACGCCTAGCCCTAAATTACACACTACACAGCATAATTGTTGTGGCCTATTTAAATTCTAGCAAGAGTCTTTCAATTCCAAAATTCTATGGAACCCACTTTACTATTTCTCCAGTCTGACATATATTATGTTGGGATAAACAAAATAATTTTATTTATTCTATTGTTTTGGTATCATTTAAAAAATTTAGATTTACGAGTCGTAATCAACATATTTAATATCACTCCTGAATTCTATTGATGTGTCAGTATCCCCACCTGGATACTCTGAATCATCTGAATCCTCTGTTGGAATACTGGAACCTATGTCTGGTCTTGATGTGGGTTTAGTGTTAATATCCGGCCTTGAGGAGCTATCTGTTGAATTTGAAGGATTTAATGTTGGTTTTGGAGGATTTGCTGTTGGTTTTGGAGGATTTGCTGTTGGTTTTTGAGGATTTGCTGTTGGTTTAGGTGGATTTGCTGTTGTTACCGAACCTTAAAAACATAGAATTAATATTGGTCCGAAATGAAATTGATTTGATTCTTGAGAATGGAGCAAAAGAAAATTAAAACGCGGATCATATTAATGTTTAAAAAAAATATTTCTTTAAATTTAATGATTAAATAACCATAATATTAGAAAATATAATTTAAAGGCTCTATTTCAACTGGTGCCATGGAAATACATCAAAAACAACCATGTATTTCCACATTGAAAAATCTGGCTATAGAAATATTATTTTTTAATCTACAATTTTTCTAAATGATTCAATCTTTTTAAATATTCTAATTAGTACCGAGAAACGATATAAGTCGCTACCAGCCTAAATTATCGAAATATTCCTTAATTATGTATTCTTTAATTTCTCACTTTGAATTTTCCTTTTAGCAATAAAAGCTGTTGATAAAGGTTTGGTAGGTTGACAAGGTCTGGAGATCCAACCTCTCCCTGGAGAACTCCCCATACACTCTTCATCAACTCCTTCTGGTTCTCCGGACTCCCACCTCGTAACCTTTAAAGGAATTCTTATTGTAATTCTTCATTTAAAGGGACTGTATCCATATTTCATAGAATAGTAGCCTTTAAACCTTTATCTGAGTAATTATCATGAAGATATCGTCAGTATTTTTTCATTAAAAAGAAATCTTTATTTGCTAAAATAGTCGCAGCAGTAACTCGTAAGTTGTTGAGTTTCAGAGACAAGCGAAATTATGTAAACCTGTAACCAGAATTTTGTAGAGAGAATATACCAGAATATTGATGTATAATATCGTATAATTACGTTTCCAATCCCTTTATTATAGATTTATGAGAAAACAATTAATTCATACTTGAAAACTTTTGAAAAGAAATCTCATTTATAAAACTCATAATTATAAATCAGAAAACAGTAATATTCTATTAGAAAAATAATATTATAAAACTTGTAATCGATTCATAGAGAAAACAGGAAAAACTAAGAGAACTCTTCAATAATACGGATGAAAATGACATAATTGTTTACAAGCGATCTAAAATAAAACTTTTACAGCATATTTAAACAAACACACAATCAACCATCATTCTGTATAAATCAGGACTGAGCTATTTTAAAAATAACCGTAAAATAATTCTATAAATAGTACAAAAAATAATGAGAGAGATAGAAAAAAATATTGTAAAGCTTGACTTAAAAATAAAGCCTTTTTGTCTCATGAAATTGGGCCTATTTAATCCCATCAGAGGTCGCAACTTTTGTGTGAAGGATCAATTAATTCTGAAGTTGAAAGTACCCTTGATCTCAATATCCAATGTTGGCACTTATAAATTTGAGAATCAATGCTTGATCACTCAATCAATGTTATCCCTGCAAGGTCAGGCCACCACGGGATATCGAAAAGTTATTAAATGAATACACAGTTCTGCATAGAACGGAGATCAATAATTGATCCCGTGAGGCACAACACAGAAGTTTGACTCTAGAAGTGGTGGTGGTGGTCATACCCTGCATGGATAACCTTCATTTAGGGATCAATGATTGATCCTTAAATTCAAAAGTGCCCACAATGGATATTGAGATCAAGCGTGAACACGATAGTCCACACTACACAAGAGAGTCGATCTCAGATAAAAAATTTTAAATTGAAAAACATAATCAAAATATCGCTATTTTTTTTACCTTGACAGGAGAACCATCCGTCCAGACCCATTCTCCTTTATATGCTAAACTGTTCCCTCCTAACCATACATCTACTCCAGGGTCCAGACCTAGTAGAGGATACAGTTATACCTGGATACACGTGAGAGAAACGAATTAAAACTAGGTTCGACTGTTTGAGCAACAGTCTGACCCATAAAACTGTGGAATAGGATGACGACATTTGATCAATCTTATGAAAATTTAGTGCTGTGCTAAAGAAAAAGCTGGACCAGTATCTTGAAAATAACTTATTAGGTTGAATAAGTGCTCAGTTCATGTGTCTCATGTTTTTGTACTTTTAAAATCACAATTTCATTTTAACGGTCGTCTTCCTGTAAGAAAGTTAAGCAACAAATAACTTAATTGATTATATCTACATAACTTACATATATTGCACTTCTTGGCTTGAACCGGTACAAGTTTAACCACATTTATAAATTTTCAGCTCATAACTTACACAATTTTAAATTATAAAAACTTACATTGAATTAGCCCTTCAATGAAATCAGCTTCCTTCTCAGATTGAATAGAGACCAGGTTAACCTAATCAATTTGTAAAATTAGACTCATTTAAAAAACTTAAAGACTGTCATCGCAAATGTATGTATATATATATATATATATATCCGATTAACAACAGTACTCTTTGAATAAACCTTTATAGAGTAAATATGAGGAAGAATTTCTAGTTCTTTAACCTGAAAACAAATCAATTCTGTCAAATCCCTTCCTTTTCTCTATTAAATTAATCCGCTGAATAATATTTTAAATCGAAAAACAAGGAAATCTGAAATGTTTAAAAACTTTTTAATTGGAGGGGTTTTAAAATACATATGGTTTAATCTACTTTAGTAGTGACATTAGTAGATTAACTTTTTTCATGAAAAAAAAATGAGATACTGCAGGGTTAGCCACAAAGGATGAGACTTCAGAAACGACTATACGGCAGTAATACTGACTGTTTCCATATATCAAACAATCTGCAACTGTAAACTTATATTTTTCTTGGTCCAATCATTTAAAAGATTATATTCAGAGCAGAAGACTTAATCTAACCTTTGGAATGTCATAGATTAAGAGTTCTAGGTCGTCTTTCCAGTCTCATCTTTTGTGGGTAACCCTGTATATTTCTGATATAACCTGGTGTGTAGGTGTACCAAGAGAGATTGCTCTTGCGTCTGCAATATGCCAACTCAGATCCTTACTCGTTACACTGGTTAGAGATTAAACTCATTAATCCTTCATCATGAGGGTTTATTTTTAAACATGAGGAGAATGATAATATTAATTAATTCCTTGAAATTAAAAGGATTTTTAAGAAACCTTTAATTTCTAGATATCTGATTCACAACGATACTCATAAAATATTTGCCTGATCTAGAGCGACGGAGATATCTTTACTTTTCTATCTTTTCTTCGGGACCCATGTGACGTTATTCTTTTCTATATGTAAATTAAACCTGAGTTCCCTGGTGTTATTTAGACTAATAAGCATATTTTAAAGATTTTTTTCATCAAAAACTATATTTAGCTACTCGAAAAATCTTGAGATTTTTAGCATTTCAATTATAAAAAGAATTTTTATAAATTTTCTATTTAAGTATCATGTTAAATGTATTTCATTTTAAATAAATAATGAATAAAATATGCCGGAGAAATATGTAATCCCTGCAGTACGCTTACTCATTAAATATTTAGATATTAACAGCTTTTAGCGTGGGACGTTGATTCATAAAAAAATTGAATAACAAATGATTTAAAGTTTAATTGCCATGTGTATGACAATTATATTCAAAACTTTACCTCCACATTTTTGCCAAAATTTAGATTTTTTTTCATAAAACTTTAAAAAATAATGAGCTTTTCCTTAAATAGTATTCAAAATCTCCGAATGGAATCCAAACCAGAGCCGTGACCTAAAAAAATTATCTATTACAGGTCATTTTTTCAATCATTAACAGAAAATTCCAATATGGAGACGAAGTAGGTACCTGTGTTTGATTTGTTTAAGACACCCCGAAGTTATTACAAAAAAATAATATTCTTTAGCTCTGAATTCAATTCTTCTTACACTGCAAACTCTGGTTCATTTCAAGTAGTATTGCAATACATAAAGACTATTTTTGGCAAAATGGGACGGTACACCAAATGAATCATTACCTGCTAGTCATGTATAATATTAGTAGTCAATGAGCAATTAAAGGGACTGTCAGCGTAATTTCAAGTGACCCTCCACGCAAAGATGGTAAAGTCCATTCACAATGGTACCTTTAAAAGCTTTGTTTGATCTAGTATGATATAGATATCCATGTTTATAATTTTAAAACTGATTATTTTCAATTGTGGTTTTCTATAATGTGACTTGCGCATTTGTACTGCAGGAAAACATATGGTAATTATCAGAATTAAACACTTTTAAGTCTAGACAAACGACAACATCTCCCACATTATTGATCAGATAAAGGTTTCAAGGTACCGGTGTGGATCGTGCATTACCATCGTTACATTGACGGTAATTTGGAATTACGCTTACAGTTCCTTTAATAATCATTATTGTTGAAAATCACAATAAGTTGAATGGTTTAATGTAATTTGATCTGAAAACGTTACCTGGCTACATATGGGGTTTTCAGTTGTACTCAGAATACCAGGTTTAGTAGAAGGGTTGGATGCACTTGTAGGAGGGTTTGACGCACTGGTAGGAGGGTAGGGTGCATTGGTAGGAGGGTAGGGTGCATTGGTAGGAGGGTAGGGTGCATTGGTAGGAGGGTAGGGTGCATTGGTAGGAGGGTAGGGTGCATTGGTAGGAACAAATGGAATAAGTTCTAAAAAAAACAAAGTTTGAAAACATAATGAATAGTCATATTGAGAACTAGCTGAAGTGCAAGGCCTTGCACATGGAACAAAAAAAAATTGAAATTGTTTAGCCTATGTTACCCCGGGATACCCCTGAGTTCCCTCAAAAAATGTCAGCCCATTCGGTCTAGCCGTTTGGCCGGCTACAGGGAACATATATATGAATGTCTTGCTTTATTATAAATTGTCGATTTTATCTCAAAGACATTTAATAATGATGAGTTTATAATTGCAGTTTTCCTTGATTTCCAAAAGGCCTTCGATCTATAGGTGATCATAAAATATTATTAAAAAACTGCGTAATATAGGAGTAAGGAGGATTGCATTGAAGTGGTTTGAAAATTATTTAAAAGATAGGAAGCAATTTGAAATGGTAAATGGAAAGATTTCTGAATTCTTTAAGACTATTAACATTTCTGTTCTACAGGGGTCAATATTGGGTCCATTATTGTTTTTAATATCTATAAATGATATGGATAAGTCTAATGCCTTATGTAATGTCCATTTTGCTGATGACACGACAGTTCTCTGTAAAAAAAAACATTTCAACAAAATGATCCTTTTATCAACCAAAAGTTGAAAAAATTTAAGTATGGTTATGTTCTCATAAACTACCTATTAATGCGGGCAAAACAAAGTCATGATTTTTTATCCAAAGGGTAAAACCGCTGATCCTAATCTAAACTCTGTATTTGATAACAAAGATTTAAACTCGTCTATCAATCCTGATCCTATTCATCCTGTAGAGAGAATTAAAAATTCTAGTACTTGTCCTGCTTATAAAGTCCTTGGTATTTTTATTAAAATGAAAACTCACTTTTAACTATCACTATCACGTCAAATCTACTTTGAATAAAATCTCTAAAATATTATTTACTCTGAATAAAGTAAAGAATTCCTTGTCTTCTACCGCACTAAAAAGTTTATACTGTTGTTAACCCTAAACAATGAGTTCTCCGTTGTAAAGTCGTCTTTGACTAAGATTTCCTCCCAGAGCCGGAACCCAAACCAAATCTTCTCCGTTAGACAGTATAGACAACCTTCACGTGCAAATACAGTTTCAAAAGTTAAAAAAAAGTTAAAATACTTATAAAAATAGTGATTTACATTTAAAATCAATTGTCATTTTATTTCAGAAGACAAAAAACGTGATTTTAGTACTGTTCAATAACTGGATTATATCCTTTCACCCACTAATAGATCGTAAGGATTTTTTTCATTTTAATAAAACATTACTTTCATAATATGTAAACTTTGTTAATTAAATGTATTTTTCAGGAAATAAAGAAAATATCATTTATTATCGATTTCTGGTTCAGTAGAGGATACGAAGGTTATTCTGTGATTGTTTGAATGTTTTAATGTTCGGGAGCTTCATCGCTTAATCGGGATTATTAGTTTGGAGAACAAATACCCTTTGGTTCAACAACTATCGCTTAAATTCATCCATATTTCCTTTATTGTCTGCCTGTGATTAGCTTTTCATGTAAAAAAAACCATTTTAATCTATAATTTCCTTCTTTCAATCTTTTTTAAATTTTGTTTTACAAAACAGATCCTGCATTTTAGAGAAAATAAACTTTTTTATAATTTTGGGGGAAAAGATACATTAAAGATTTTTTAATCAAAATCTAGAAGACAAAATTAAGAAAAATTCATCATAAGCTCTTATTTATAAATCCCTATATCTTTGCAACCTGATGTGGTAGACCTTAGATATTTTAAACTATGAATTCTGTTAGATTAAATAATCCAAGTTTGAAATATCATAGGTTTACATAATCAGGTTGCAAAAATACAGAGGTTGGAAATTTGAGTTCGTGGCAAAAACTCAATTCCTTTAAATATTTATTTCTGTAAAATATATAGAGCCCAAAACTTAAGACAGGTTATCGTTATGAAACCCAGTATTGGAAACTGGGTTTAAAAAAGGGTGAGGCAATTTTGTAGATATCTTAATATTTTTGGTAAAAATATCATAAATATGGCTGAGAACCCAGAAAGGAAACTCGGGAGTTTCATTCAATTTCCGGTGCAGTACACTGTAAAAACCAGTTCATTTCATGTACCGGGCCGACTTTTAAGGAGCTAGAGCAGGATACTGACTACATATAAGGCAAAGCGGGACAGCCACAAAAAATGAATCATCCCCTTCTAGGGAAATTTATGTACACAGTACAGTACACGATGTAAACCTATGTAAAATACACAGTACACAATGTAAACCTATGTAAAATAGACAGTACACAATGTAAACCTATGTAAAAAAGACAGTGTGCACTCTTGTAAATACACAGTACACAATGTAAACCTATGTACAATATCCAGTATACACTCCTGTAAATACACAGTACACAATGTAAACCTATGTAAAATAGACAGTATACACTCCTGCAAATACACAGTACACAATGTAAACCTATGTACAATATCCAGTATACACTCCTGTAAATACACAGTACACAATGTAAACCTATGTACAATATCCAGTATACACTCCTGTAAATACACAGTATACTGTGTATTTACAGGAGTGTATACTGACTAGTACACAATGTAAACCTATGTAAAATAGAAAGACCTAAAATGTGAAAAGTCCATCTCCACCTTACCATCTATTACACTACACCTTGATAAATATAATGAAAAAAATTGTTACCGATTTGATCCCCGCAGGTGTCGGTGCATGGTTGACAAGGATTCTAGAATTATTTAGAAATATAGTTTTTTTCCAAAGTATTTTTAAAACCTAGGCCACGCCAGAAATACCAAGATACAAAACTTTAACTGAATTCGGACTGTTCCGAGTGTAGGCCTAAGTTCAAGTGACCCTTCGTGCAAAGATGTCAATGCTTGATGTGATGGGTACACTTTAAACATTTGACCAGGAGAACACTATTTGTTTATCTCTTAAATAGTGTACGCTGTGGTACAGTGTCAACTCAGCTGACGTTACATGTATACCTTAAAAGTTCCAAATTTTCTTGCCCAATGAAGTTTTCGAAAATTCAAAAAGTATAAAACAACTTGGAAATCAATTGTTCAACAATTATAATCGATTTTTTAGGTTAATAAGAATACATTCGACATCCTTAATCAGTCAAAGGTTTAAAGTGTACTATTGTAAATAGGATAAGCCACTCTATAAATTATAAATATAATATGTAATGAATAAATATGAATAAATATAAATAAATAAATATAATTTTTCACAAAAATAATCTATGAAATATTCTGGTCATAGGAAACTATTATGTGAATTTTCAAAATTATCAAAATTAAATGCTCTTATCCTCCTCGGATACTAGACGAACACGATGCATCTATTCTTGTTTACAAATTCCGCCCAGAGAGAACTGGTTTCGATATGTACGCAGAGTATACGCGACCGCAATTAACTTTCCTTGCATTAGACCTTGACTTTTACTAAATTATGCTAGAAGAAATTGAGTCTTTGCAGTAAACTTAATATTACTAATCCTTTTATCTTTGTACCCTAATAATGTAACCTTTCATTAGATTATTTGATCTAAAAGAAATTGATGTACTTCGAAATATCTAAGGGTTACGACAAATTGGGTTGCAAAGATATAGGGATTTTAACATCAGAGTTTGAGGCAAAGACTCAATTCCTTTAATCTAATCTTTTAATCTTTTTGCATATATCTTATCTCATGCAGTGTCAAAATTTGGGAAATCCAAAGTTTAGATGGAACCATTTAGACGTTTGTTAAACTGCTCGTATATTTTGGAACCTTTAAATGTGCAAAAACCTAAATAGTTTAACAAAAAAAAGGATCCAAGCTATTGCCCATACTAGTCGTGACAAACTTGTTTATAAATATTTTTTATTGATTTTTTCTAGAAAATGTTTGTGTTGAACCTATAAAAATATGGCTGTTTTGCCAACATTTTATTTCTTTGCCTCAAGTAATTAGAGTGCTACAGTTTTATATTCAGGGTGCTTTATAGGGCAGGCAACCTTTTTCCAAATTCCCAAATAGATTGCTAAATATAATAGATGGCAACGTAGTATTTGTACACTCTCAGTACAGCTGTATTCTTACATCACAAGTGTCAACTCAGTATTGTGTCCGACAAAATTATCAATAATAGTGATAATTTTAGAATAAAGAGCTTATCTTACAGTGAAAAAGGTGCAATTTTATGTGTTGTTCTATAATCTGTTTTTACACTTTTTTATTTAATCTTGAAAAACATGTCAAATAATGTGAGAAAATTTCGTTTCTTTGTTATATTTGACACTTGTGACGTGGTGTATAATTGACCCATGTCTCTGTTGCCACCTATTGTGCTGGATCATCTATCTGCAAATTCCAAAGGTAATGAGATATTATGAAAATATGTTCTAGCCAGATCATGTTCTGAACAATTTCCGCTCTCCAAAACTCGAAAAGGAAAAAATATACCTGATTTTCACACAGATTCCAATAACAGAAGCAGGGGTCCATGCATGGATTCTCATACACAGGATACATCTCATTTGGATACATTTGGTTGGGATACATTTGATCGGGATACATCTGGTTTGGAAACTGATTGTTTTGATTAACTGCATAAACAGGTTGCAATCCTTCAAAAAAATATTTTGTTATTTCCTTTCTTTTTGAATATGTATAAAACTCCATCTTCCGGCCCAGTTTTAAATAATTTGGAGAAAATGATAAACTTCAGACTAAGCTGCTGTTTAGGCCATAAGGTCCAATACTTAAGATGTGTTTTGACTCATTCTTGTTTGAAAATCACCAAATCACCAATACACTAATTTTGGTCTAGCTTTGAAAGTTTGACTTAAGACAACTTTTTTTTTTGTTGCGGCCTTTATTGATTGTAAATTTTGTAAAAAATAATGCAAGAAAATCCTGCAGGGTCTTTACCTTGACATTCAGTCCATAGGTTTGGAAGTACTGCTTGAAGGATCGGAGACTGGTTTACTGGGTATTCTTCATATACAGGATACACACCAGATTCTATATTTGAGTTTATTGGATACTGAGACTCTACTGGATATCCCTGATCATTAAATACAGGATACACACCAGATTCTATATTTGAGTTTATTGGATACTGAACCTCTACTGGATATCCCTGATCATTAAATACAGGATATTTTTGATCATTGTTTACATATCCAGGGATAGCGGGATATTCCGGATATCCTGGTTGATTAGGAGAGTTTTGGAACGGATAGTTTGGATATTGGTTTTCTGAAATAATGGGACCACCTTCTTGGATTGGATACCATTGTTCAGATTGAAACTGCGGTTGTCCTTGAAACTGCAGTTGTCCTTGAAATTGCTGTTGTCCTTGAAACTGCGGTGGTCCCTGATATTGCGATTGTCCTTGAAACTGCAGTTGCTCCTGAAATTGCGGTTGTCCTTGAAAGTGAGGTTGTCCCTGAAATTGTGGCTGCCCTTGAAACTGCGGTTGTCCTTGAAATTGGCGTTGGTCTACAAGCCACTGTTCTGGAAACTGTTGTTGTCCTTGCAATTGCTGTTGCCCTGGAAACTGTTGTTGCCCTGGAAACTGTTGTCGGCCTGGAAACTGTTGTCGGCCTGGAAACTGTTGTCGGCCTGGAAACTGTTGTTGGTCTGGAAATTGCTGTTGGCCTGGAAAAAGCTGAGGTTGTTGTTGTATTCCAAAGGATTGACCCTGGTCCCTCTGGGAAACTGAAAACAAACAGTTTAACAGTTATTAATGACCCCCCCCCCTTCAAATAAAACT
>NW_019396148.1:16282-45648 GCF_000591075.1 Eurytemora carolleeae
ATAGGGGCCTAGCACTACGGCTAGGACATACTTGGAAAGTTGCCGCTTTGGAAATTGCACATTTGGGAAGTTGCCGCTTGGGAAAATACCATTGGGAAAGTACATACATCTAATATAAAAAGTTTAACCTGCTTCAATAAGAACGCTTTGAAAAATAATAAAAATCGGCTTCATTTCTTAGGTTCCACTTTAAAGCCAAATTTACAACTGACAAGTAGGTTCTACAATTCATATCTCTTTGCACAGACAGGGTGGAAAAATAAAACATTGCTTGAAAATTCTTGTTATACGTATTTACAATGATTGGAAAAATTCGCCTAAGTTAAAGCTAAAACTCGAAAATCAGAAACCATACGAAAATATTTTTTAGTCCTCCTCTGATTTTGTATTGTAATATTTTTTATCTTTTCAAGTGTCCCGCGCTTAAACAAATTGTGAAAATTTAAGTCAATGGCTGATAACGCTAAAATTTGAATAAACCCAAGATGCAGGAACCTTTGTGAAAACTTGATTATACAGTTGTAAATTCAAGTCAACAAACATTGGACTTTAAAAGAGACTCTTTTGTAAAAGAAAACAATTTAAGTTAAAAAAAAAGTTTGTTTATTTTTCATCCTGAGCAAGGACAACTTTGTAAAAACATAACAACCATTGTAATCTACATAAATTTGTATATGTTCGCTATAGCTGCAGCAGGCCTAACGAACGATCGTTTTAAAACGATCTTCTATGTCCTAGGATAACGTCCCCTGGCATCGCCTTTTGTTATTGTCTCATTTCCTCCTAATCTCACAGTTCTTACTACTACCCTATCACACGTACTGTAAATAATGTACTTTTAAGGCGGGACATTTTTCCTCAAAAATTTGAATTTTCTCATTACTCTGCTGAAGTTTTATTTTAAAATTTGTTACTGTAAAATTAAGATTTCTTTATAAATATGGCTTCTATAGGGAAAAGTCAAAAGAAAAAAAATATTAAAAGATCAAAAAAACTATTAAAATATTAAAGGTTTACGAATGAATGTCGCAAATTATTTCAAAGATGAAATCCTTTAAGCAAAGAGAATAGAATATATATTAGAGTGGAATTTACTAGAAAAAAGTGTAAGACGGCCATTTTGTTGTACTGTTTCCATACTGGAGTTATACTTCACATATTTGTACTATATAACCTTTTGGGCCCTGGTGTTAATGACCCCCCCCCCTTCAAATAAAATCTTAACTAGAGCGGGTTCCTTATAAACAATATAATGGTCGACCAAATGACGTTTCCGACGTGTTGATCGTAATTATCTATCTATCTGATAAGAAACTTATGTAAGTCACCTAGCGGACAAGCAAGCGTCCCCCAATGTATGTTATTAGGACGGCCCTTGTTCGTACAAAGAACGTACTCATGTACCTCCGTTAATATTTTTAGTGAACGTTTGGGTCACCATATTATTATACAATGAACCTTAGAATGGGGTATGGACAGAAATATGGTATTTGTTAATTTTAATTTAGTAGATACTGGTAAATATACGTTTTTTTTCTTCTGCAGAAATTGTGACTTGACAGATTTTTTAGAAAAAGATAGATTGAAGAAAAAGTAAGCGTAAGAAAGTAAAAAAATTGGGGTAATTTTATACCACCAAACTTCAATGTATTGATTGAAAATATCTAATGAAAAAAGTAAAAGTCAAGGTACTAATGTAAGGAAAGTTAATTGCAGTTGCGTATACTCTGCGTACATATTAAAACCAGTTCTCTCTGGGCGGAATTTGTAAACAAGAATAGATGCATCAGTGTTCGTTTAGTATCCGAGGAGGTTAAAAGCATTGAATTTTGATAATTTTGATAATTCACATAATAGTTTACTATGACCAGAATATTTCATTGATTATTTATGTGAAAGATGGATCCCATGTCAGGCTTCAACATCCGTCTTGTGTTTACATTACCGCCCAGTGACAGTACACTGCAGTACAAAAGATGCGTACACCTCTGAAATAACTTTCCTTGCATTAAATCCTTGAAAATAGTATACAATTCTCGATGTACAAACAAATATTCACAATCTACCGGGTGCACCGGTAAACTTGGGAAACGAGTTGACAAATTCGAAATAGTCTTGGTTTAGAACTAGCATTGTAATATCATAATTTTAAATGTCAATATTAATTATGTCTGTTAGAGTTTATTTTATGAAAACGGTAAAAGGCTGTACTGATATGTCTGTTCATGTCTTTGCAATATAAACAGTGAAGACGGACAAGTTTAATTTGTATGCATCAAAGAACTTTTTTTTTTAGTAATTATGTCGCGGTTGCAATCAATACGTAAACAAATAAATTCTATACCATTATTACAGCTTTATCTGTAGGTATCACTATTCAATAAATTAAATCCAAAATCATTTAATTGACGATCACGATATCGTCCCTCAATTCCCAGGTTTAAGTTGGGACCCTCTGTAAATAGTACTGTTTTATTTAGACTTGAAAACAAATTGTTCTCTGTTTTACCGCCTTTTGGTTAATATTAGCGACCAATAATTCCCACAACTGCGTGATGTTACGTAACTGACCCTTGGGGGCATTTAAGTAAAATAATATCCCGTTTTGAGAAGCATTCGGTAAAAAAAAGCGCAGTTTTATCCCAAGAGACGTTAAAATTGTGAAAACTTACTTTTTTGGGAATTTGCAATTTTGGTGAAGTAAATTTCTCAGAGACGTTAAAATTGTGTAAAATTACTTTTTTGGGAAGTGCCCTTTCCATCCTCCCCCATTACCCCCAGGATTCTAGGGGGGGGTATTTACCCCCAGGATTCTAGGGGAGGGTAAATAACCCCAATAACCCCCCTTATTTACGCCACTGAGAAAATCTAAAATTAATATTAAAAGAAATCCAAATTATGAAATAGGCTGGTTTCATAATTGACCAATGATCATTTCACATAGACTTTATGATGATTTTCCGTTATGACTATAAATCAAATGATGTTTTTTATTCATCTAATTCATTTTATAAAGTTTATTTAACAGCTTTAAGAAATTCGAAAATTGAAATGGATAGTCTAGGGAAGATACTGTATTAATGTACTATACTGCATATAATTTGTGAACATTTACATGACTTGTTCACTTTGAACTCCCTTTCAGGCTGAAAGGGACTGACAAAATTCATACCGAGGGTTCCACTCTAATATATATTCTATTCTCTTTGCCTTTAAGTCGTCTCTCAACTGTCATGTTTGGTTCGATACCCAATATGCAAGTGTTACTAGTTGTTGCTATTCAGCAAAGTGATTAAATACAAAAGTACAACAAAATGGCCGTTTTACACTTTTTTCTAGTAAATTCCATTCTAATATATTCTTTTCTCTTTGGATAAATTCCTGTAGAATTATAAGTGCCAGGCAAAATCAATGAATTGATTAAGCGACTGTATAGTATTTACATATAAACTAAACATACAAACATACAAAAAAAAATTATTATTAATTATGAAAATTTCGAAGTTATAGATGAAGACGACATTCACATGGGCCTTTAGTCTATTAATTCTAGTCTTTACTTTCCAAATGAAATCTTTTCATGCAATTATTTTCAAACCAAATAAAACCTCATGGCCCAACCTGTTGTCGTTGCCTTAGTCTGCTCAACTTCAGTATTTATTCACTCTGGCTATTCAGACGATCTGCTTAATGTTTCCACCTATAGTCTCTGTAAAAACAGCAAGGACAAAATATCGATATCAAAACGACAAAGAAAAAATTAACAAATTTATTATATTTTTTTTGATAAAAGGTCGACAAAAGCTTGAAAATATAATCAGAGAAAAATTTATCAACGGTAAAGAGTTTAATTTCCTGACATACTTGCAAGGAAATATCATTTTTAAAGGAAGGGAGGAGGTTTGTTTTTTTCAAAGAAAATGTATCCCACCTGGAAACTTGTAATTCTGCATTCAGAGCTGAAACTTTTGAATGAAATATCCCTAATCCCGATCGGTTAATTAATCTGGAGATTAATAACAAGAGGAAAACAAGCAATATTTAACCTAGAGATTTAGAAGAAAAGGAGATCAAGCATTGATCTCGATATCCACCATTCTAAAGTTTTCAGCTCTGTATAAATAATAATAATAATACTGAAAATCCGCAAAAATCTTTCGAACTTTTGAAAGTAAAGAAAACAACTATTTTTCTTCCATATTATTCAAGGGTTTTCTCATAATTACAGAATTAAAGAAAATATAAACGTAAATATAATAAAAATCAGAAACTAAATGTATTAATACAAAGTGAATGATGACACACTCACAAATATTAATTTTATGCGGAATTACTGGTTCCACTTTGCGACCTTTCAACTCTTCCGAAGTTTGTTTTCCTTTCAACTCTTCCGAGGTTCGTTTTTCCTTTAAAAACTTACTAAAGTTAAAATATTTATTTTTTTGAGAACTTTAAAGTTTCAGCGCCTTTTTCTGAATTATTACAACATTTTTTTGAAATTTGACAGACGCGAAAACATTTTCCGATCATCCATAATCTGTACGCCGCGTATTAAAATCTATTCGTGAACTGTACTGTACTGCATTTGTTTTCTTTCCTTTCAAACAAAATCTAAATAAACTGAATTTAGTGGAAACCAGAGAACTGCGCGATAGGAAAACGACAGTAAAGCACGCTTTGGATGTCTTTCATGAATCAGTAGCTTAAATTTTACTGTATCCCATGTTTATTAAATTATGTAAAATCACAACTTGAGTCTAAAAGTCGTCCTCCAATTCCACAGATTTCTGGTTCTCACTGAAAAATTTAAAAAATACAATTTGATTTTATTTTCAATTTCCTCTTATATCTCCTAGATCCTTTTTAACTAATTCTCGTTCTTAGAAACTGCAAATTAAATGTAGATAGTTAAATAGAAACCTATTATTTAATAAAAATAAGCGAATAAAACATACATTTACGAGATTAAATGTTGTCAAATTCTACATTTTTGATTATTTTATCCAGATTGTTGATGATATATGTATGTGCCATGTGGTAAAATAAATTTTTAAATTATATTTATTTAGTTGCAAAGTGACTAGATAATGTTAAAATAAACTAAAACAACAAGAAAACATGTTTAAAGTTCAAACTGAAATTAATGAAAAAGGAAATAATTACTCGCCTCAAACTACTTACATCTTTACAACCTGATTTCGTAAACCTTTGATACAGGGTGTCCCAAAAAACATGGGAATTCAGTGACGAATTCGATCGTCTTTTCAAATAATTCTTTGATTTAGTATAGTGATACCTTCTGAGAAAGCTGTAATCTGTAAGAGTTTCGTCTGCTATGGTTACAATTTGTTTGTTTATGTTTTGACTGCAATCTGCAACCGGTTGTACTTAGTAAAACAAGAAAATTACAGCATACAAACAGAGTAAACTTGTTCGTATTCACTGTTCATCTTGCGGAGACATTATAGACACATCTTTGTAGTCTTTTACCCTTTTCATAAAATAAACTCTAGCAGACATAATAATATTATGGCTTTTGAAATTAGGTATTACAATGCTAATTCATAACAAAGACGATATCGAATTCGTCACTGAATTCCCATGTTTTTTGGGACACCCTGTATATTAAACCAAAAATCTGAACTGTAAATTCTGAAAATCAAAGGTTTAAATCGTCGGGTAACAAATATAAACAGTGAAAACCATAAAACGTTGGACTTTTAGACTCGAGTTATAACACGAGACAGAGCAATTGTGCAGTGTTCACAGACCCATTTTACTAAGTAAATGATTTAATATGTTACTACTAAAACTATTTGCTTTGTAGCAACATCACATACACTTGAGTATTGCTTTAATGTCGTCTTCTGGTTCTCAGTGTATGTAGGTTGTATAAAAAAAAGAGTTTGAGGTTAATGACCGGTCTGTGCTTAAACCTGTGATATTTATTATTGATTAAAACTATGAAATAAAAAGTCTAATATTAAAGGGATTAAAGAGGCTTTCAGCGTTATTTCAGGTCAACCCCCAAACAGAGATGGCAATTTCCGATTCACAACAGCACCCTCAAAAAACCTTATCTGATGAAGAATGAATTCGATATCAATGTTTATAATTTTGAAAACTGATTTTCAATTGTGGTTTCTCTACAAAAATGTCTTACACATTGCATGAAAACATATAGAAATTATAAGATTTAATCACTTTCAAACCTATAGAAACCCTACAGAAATCCTATAGAAAACCTATAGAAAACCTATAGTAAACCTATGGAAAACCTATAGAAAACCTATAGAAAACCTAAAGAAAACCTAAAGAAAACCTATAGAAAACCTATAGGAAACCTATAGAAAACCTATAGAAAACCTATAGAAAACCTATAGGAAACTTATAGAAGACCTATAGAAAACCTATAAGAACCCTATAGAAAACTTATAGAAAACCTATAGAAAATCTAAAGACAAACCTATAGGAAACTTATAGAAAACCTAAAGAAAACCTATAGGAAACCTACAGGAAACCTATAGGAAACTTATAGAAAACCTAAAAAAAACCTTTAGGAAACCAATTGGAAACATATAGAAAACCTATTGAAAACCTTTAGAAAACCTATAGAAAACCTACAGGAAACCTAAAGGAAACTTATAGAAAACCTATAAGAACCCTATAGAAAACTTATAGAAAACCTATAGAAAATCTAAAGACAAACCTATAGGAAACTTATAGAAAACCTAAAGAAAACCTATAGAAAACTTATAGAAAACCTAAAGAAAACCTATAGAAAACATATGGAAAACCTAAAGAAAACCTCCTTATTTTCCACATTATTGAACAGACAAAGGTTTCAAGGGTACCGTTGTGAATCAGGAATTGCCATCTTTGCATGGAGAGTCATTTGAGGGTACACATACAGCCTCTAAGATAATATATACATACTACAGGGTGTCCCACGAAACATGACAGTTGGTAAATAATTAGGAATGTCTCCTTCAACATACTGTACTAGATATTAAAGATTTCTTGCATTTTTTTTCGTTCATTAAAATCTTTTACTAAAGTATATTTTACTTTGAAATCATTGGTATTAAACAACATAAGTAATTATGTAAGAAAACATTTTAAAATATTCAACTGTATGTTTCGTGGGACACCCTGTAGCTAAAACTTAAAAACAAAGTAATTATGAAAATTCAATCCTAAATTACGCTCAATCAGTTCTTTTTAAATAAAAAACATCCAAGAGGTAGGGAGGGGGTTATTCTGCATATATATGCTATAGATAAATAGATATGTGAGTTCTAATAAACCATCGTTTAAATATGATTCACTCTTTAGAAAATAAAAATTGACAAGTCTTTCATTCATGAGCTAGGGGGGAAGACAATTGCAGCACCCGTTTAGCCTCCATCCCGCAATTAACTCACAAACATAGACATGCGGTAACTCGCTTACCCATAGCGCTTCCTTAGCCGCACCCATATGTCCTCCGGCAAAATGCCTTTTCTTGCGGGATGGAGGGTATACGGGTGCTGCTTGCTTTCCCCCCTCCTTTAGTTGAACAACATTATACGATTTTTGGTTAATTTTTTTCCAATTTAGTCCAATAATTGATATCATTGATGTATCACCATGTTTAAGTTGTTCTTGCAGGTCACTCAACTTCATGTAAAGATATGTACATCGTACAACGTAGAACAGATCATATATATTCTTTTATTCTTAGAGCAATATTCAGTCCAGAAGGGGGGGGGGGGGGGGGGTTTAGGGGCGTCTTGGACCATTCCTTCAGCGGGATTCAACATTAAAACCGGTTTTGTGGTAGATTAAGATTATCCGTACAACATGAACTTCAGCTTTCTTTCCATTTTTTTCCTCAATCACTTTTTCCCTTTTTGGTGCTTTTATTAATCTTCTGCAGATGAATAATTTATCTTGAAAAGAACTGAACAATAGCTGGACTCTAACTAGACTGTAGCTGGACCGTAGCCGGACAGAAGCTGGACATTAGTTTGAGTGGGGAATCCGTTTAGTCCAAAACTTAAGGTTGGTCTCCATCTGTTATATCTGAGTTACTGTTATCTACCTGATCCTCGTAATGGGAGGAATCATGATCATTCTCTGGATTCTCCTTTTTAGTTTTAACCTTGTACTCATCCTCATCCTCGGGTTCAGGAGCTCTCTTCCTCTTCTTCATTGGTTTTCTTCTCTCTCTAGCATCCTCCTCTTCAGTATTAAGTACTGGAGGAGAAGTAAATATCTCTCCTCCTGAACCTGGAGAAGAGGACAGAGGTACAGCAGGAGGGGTAGACGTCTGCTCTTTCTCATTCGATATCGGAGATATAGACTCAAGCTTTATAATTAGTTTATCCTTTGGATTTATCATCTCCTCCTCTCCATCAATTCCTTCCTCTCCCTGAACCCTCTGCTCCTCCTGATCACCCGGAGAACTAGTTCTTGTCCTAGTTTCAAACCCGCTATAGGAGAAGGTGGATGCCAGGGATCCCTGGTCGAATGGTCTAGGAGATACTCCGCTCTCGGAGCTCTCATCCGTCCTATTGGAGTATCCTATAGATGTATATTCTCTCCTAGCCTGGCCAAACTCAATGTCTCCGAGATCGCCTCCGTTTCGTCGGTAGAGGGAAGAACTCCGATCATCAATACTCCGGATCCTAGATTGTTCTCCGTTTTCGTCATATCCTGGATATAGATGTAGCATACCCTGAGTAGTTCTTCGTTGGTGTGAGATCATCATGTTTCCCTGGTGATTATGCCCCTGGCTGGGAACCAGGTACCCAGGTGCATAATTGTACAGGTTGAGATTGTACGGAGAGGATTGATGAACTGATGGAATCTCTCTCTCCTCTTCTACATCTACAGGATGAGACAAAACCTTGTTAAACTTAGAAGTAGTGTTGAAGAAACTACTGATCAGATCCTCCTTGGCTTGTTTTATCTTCTCTTCAAGCTGAACCAGATCAATTAAACTTCTTAAACATTTCTTACAAACCTCCTCACTCGCCATAAACCGTCGTTTCTGCGCCTCTAGGTTTATCCCAAGAACATCACTCAGTTTTCTTGAGATAGTAATTGAGCCCTCCTGTAATGGCATTAATTCTGCAACTATCTTATGAAAGGTTCCGGTTCCAGCAGTCTTCTCTATCTTACCACATATCAGACAAACAGACCGGGGTTGCCTAGATTATCATTTATCATTTATCATCTATTACTATTATTATTTTTAGTATCATTATCATTATCATTAGCATCATTATCATTATCATTATCATTATCATTATCATTATCATTATCATTATCATTATTATTATTATTATTATTATTATTATTATTATAGGGAGTAAACTGTGCTCCAAGATATGAACGGATTCGTCTCGGAGTATTCACCTTTACATTGTTCTCAATTAGCTATAATTTTTTTTTATTTATCTAGGAAAAAAAGTATCTTTTAATTTTTCCATTTAAAACATAAATTTGTTTTCACTTAAAAAATGTTTCTTCTATTCTGTATTAAATTCGTTCTGCCCTGATCAATGTCTTTTAGATATTTTTATCATTCCGATCTTGTTTCTATCCTTTTGATGACCATTTCTAAGAGTTTTTTAAAGTTTTATTAGATTCTATCTAAGCGATATTTTGCGCTTTTGTTCTGTAATTTTAGAAGAGAGATAGGCATTTCTATCAGATTAAATAATCGAGCTCCAAATTCTAACTACCTTTTCGGGAATTCTCTCAAACGTTTTCTTGTCCTTAGACAGGGTCCAAAGGTTATATCCAATTACAGATCTGGAAAAAATATCTATTAATTTAATCCTTCTCTCAACCAATTATTAAAAATTATATACATTTATACATAAAGATTAAAAAGAAGAAGCGAAAAAAGAATGGAAAATAAAATTCCAAATCACAAAAAAACAAGAAGAAGAAAGGAGCCAGGAGACAAAAGCTGAAAGGAAAAAAGAAGAAAGCAGGAAAAGTATATTACGTAAAGATAAAAATAGAAAGAGAGAAAAAATTGAAAAAGAATGAGGGTGTTCGAGAAAGAAGAATAGATGGGCCGAGAAATGAAAAGATGAAAAGAAAAAGAAAACAAGGACAAAAATGAAAATAAGAAACAAAAATCAAGAAATAGAAAAGGAGAAGAAATTTCGAGAAGAAAAAGGAATTCAAAAAGGAGAATAATAGAGTATGAGATACATAAATATATATCTAACTATTCCTGAGTTAAACTAGATAGAAAAAGTTCAATATCTTCTTTAGTATGACCAAGAGAAGTAGTTAATCTATTAATATCTAGTTCAACTCCAAGAGAAGTAGTTGAACTATTAATATATAGTTCAACTCCAAAAGAATTAGTTGAACCATTGATATCTGTTAAACTCCAAGAAAAGTAGTTCAACTATTAATATCTAGTTCAACTACAAGAGAAGTAGTTCAACTATTAATATCTAGTTCAACTACAAGAGAAGTAGTTCTACTATTAACATCTAGTTCAACCACAAGAGAAGTAGTTAAACTATTAATATCTAGTTCAACTACAAGATAAGTAGTTCAACTATTAATATCTAGTTCAACTCCAAAGGATTTATATATTTAAGTATACCTGAGCCTAGGATATATATTTAGTATAGTCTGCTTGAAACTCAGACTATTACTTTCCATTCCTATTTTCCATTTTCTGGCACCTGGAGTAAAATTATCTAATAATTGGAGTTGGCATTTTATGAACTTAATACATGATAATCCAGGTCAAAAAGTATCAATTTTTCATTTATAACTTGTAAGTGCTAATTCTGACGCGAAAATCTATAAGGATTTTAAATTGAAGATAGAAACAAGTGCTTTGGAGCTTAAAAAGATTAGTTGGTATTAGTAATAAACAACTTTGTTTCACAGATTTTTCTGTTTATGTTGGAGGATTTTAAATTTATTGAAACGAATTTTTTTGAGGAAACACCCAGATAGACAAAAAATATCTTTAAAAAAATATTATTACCTAGACCACAGAAGAGAAGGAATCCATGTTCGTCCTTGTTCGGCATCTGAACAGTTCTCTTAGCAAGACACATCGTCTTTAATTGATACATCTCCTCCTCAAGACCACTCGAAATCTCACTCATCTTTAAAAATTATATTAAGATATAGATAAACGCAGAAAATTGTGGAAAAAACGTATAAAGACGACTTTAATCTCAAGTTCTGAACCTGACTTTAATCTCAAGTTCTGAACCTGACTTTAATCTCAAGTTCTGAACCTGACTTTAATCTCAAGTTCTGGACTTTAATCTCAAGTTCTGAACCTGACTTTAATCTCAAGTTCTGAACCTGACTTTAATCTCAAGTTCTGAACCTGACTTTAATCTCAAGTTCTGAACCTGAAACCCAGCAACTGTGCAGTGTGTACGTACATAGACCAATTTGAATTTCAAAGTGGATTCCTTAAGCTACTGTCATAAACTATTTCCTTAATTTTAACATCTAATATACAAAATATTACTTAAAGGTCGTCTTCTATTCCACATTATTAGAGAATTATGAGGGTGTTTAAAATACTAATGTTAGGTCTTATTATTTTATGATTGTAAGCCTAAAAAGTTATAGAAACATTTGGACATTTTAGCCGGATTTATGTTAAGGTACTATTTGATTTTTTCAGATTTCGGATTGTTTTATGCTTTTTACTTTTTATCAGTGTTTCAGTTTTGGTTTGCTTTTTATCCAAAAATAAAGAAACCATTTTTTTTTAAATGGTAAGAACAACTATTATTTTGCATTTGTTAAGCATATAATTGTGAATTATGAACAAATGTTAATTATTTGAAAAATCGTTACAATTTTCAAAAAGTGAAAATCCACGAATAAAAAAAAATGTCTACCTCGCTTAGTATATTCTCGTATTGGTTGAGCTCCCTCTCTGAGAGTGAATAGGTTTCAGACTGTTCAGAGCATATCTCAAGGTTTGAGTCTGGGTTTATTTCAACTTCCTGACGATTTTTTTGAACTTGAACGGAGTAGAATGATGAGGATGGAGTCGACGTAGGGACAGACCTGGAGTAGTTTTGGGGTTTTGAGATTTTCTTCTGTGGTCTATAGAGGGTATGGATACCTACCGGAGCAGTTTCATACTGGGGCCACAGACTCGTTCTAAACAAAATATGAATAAAATTTTAATTCCGTATCTAGGTTATGAACCCTTTATATCAAATCATTTAATAAGCAATTAAAATACTAAATTAAAGGAAGAACACTTAATTTAATCTTTGAATTCTTCATTTTTAAAAGAGTTTTATCTTGTTTTCACAGTTTCATTCTTTGTGGTAACCCCCGTACTATAGTTACGTAATAAAAACGTCACGAAACCTCCCTTATGAAAGCTTTAGATACGATTACGATTACGAAACAAATGTTTTTGCATAAAACTTGGTATAGAGCTAATTAAAGGGACTGTAAGCGTTCTTTGAAGTGACCCTCCATGCAAAGATGGCAATGTCCAAACCTGTATGTGATAAAAAAGTATTCATTTCTGCAAGATTTCTTCACATAAACATAAAATGCGCAAGACACTTTCGCAGAGAAATTGTGAATGAAAATAAACATTTTTAAGAAAAAAAAATTGATATCTGATTCGAACTTGATCAGAGCGTAAATGTTTTTGGATTGAGGGTCACTTGAAATTACGCTTACTATCGAGTCCCTTTAATCATAAATATTCAAGTAAAATATTTAGAAAAATTTGTTTCAATGTAGCAGATGTAGAAAGGGCGAATCTTTAAAGAATATGTTATAGGATACAAATATAGGATACAAATATAGGATACAAATATAGACCTCCATCCTCTCTTATGCCTAACCAATTAAACGTACTTTCCCGTACTTTACTGGCTATCATGTTATTAAACCGTACTGTACTGTCCAATATGTTGTTATAGGATACAAATATAGGATACAAATATAGGATACAAATATAGGATACAAATATAGAACAATTTGAAAACAAATCTGAGAAACAAGATTTAAAAACATTCAATTCCATTCCTATGGACATAGTTATCCCTGAATACTAATATTAGTCTTGCGTTTGTTATTATATATAACCCTACATATTACATATTATTCTTATTCCCTGCATATTACAAACAGATATAAACTAGCGCGAAAGGAAGATATATACAGTCTGATACTTCAAAACTTACTTTTAACCCTTTTTAGCNCGCTATGTACAGCCTGGGGGGGGGGAAGACTCACGCCCCCTCCAGAAAAATACTTTTCAAGACTGTTCATTGAATAAAAAAATTGTATCCGTTTTTCAAGGGCTTTCCAAAAAGTGTAGTTTCAGATATTTATATTTAACACCAAAAAAGTTATGGGCTATTTTAGTTTTTTACCTGACTGACCTTTTTATCGTCTTTTATCCTACCCAATTCACCAAATGCTTAAAACAAAACAAAAAATTTGCAAAACATTCTTTAAATTACTATTTCTTAAAAGTAAAAAAGTGTCAAAAATGAAAATCCTAGAATCTTATGTGTCTGTTTGTATATATATGGAACCTGATTCGATAAATCTATAGGAACAGTGAATTGAAGGTTAAGAAGGTACAAAATGCATTATATTGTGGATTAAAGGTTTATAAGATACAAATTTCTAAACATGACTTAGATTAAAATAATAAATGACGAAAGAAATTTAAAAATAAATCGGTATCATTTTTTTTCTTTATCTGTTCGCTCAGTATTTTATTTTATAGATCTAGTCGATCGTTAACATGTTTTGTCGATCTCCTTGATTGGTGTCATTCTACTGTTGATCTTTAGTCGATATTTACAACTCTTGTTTCGATCGTTACCATTCTGTCTGTTGGCGATAAAGTCAACTTATTTTCTCGAAAAAAAATAGATCAGCAAAAATTCTTTTCTCGATCCATGTTGATCGGTATTATTCTTGTGTCAATCTAGTCGATCCGCAATCACTGGTTGGTCGATTTTACTGATCGGTACCATTTTCCGATTGATCTAGTTGATTCGGAGCATTTTTGATAACTAATATTAATATTTACAATTTTTGGCGATCTTGTCAATTGGCATTATTCTTTTGTCGATCAAATTTATCTATACATATCTTTTAAGTCGATATTATCGATCTCTACCATGTTCTTTGTCGAGATCGGTCATGCCATTCTCCTTGATTAGTACCATAAATTTGTCGATCTTTGAACTTGTCGATCTGATGTTTTTCAGCAGAAAATAATAGAAAAAAACCTCTTTGGCCCAGCTTCAACATCATGATAATCATTCTTAAAGTGTTATTTGGATTTCATCGGCGGCGCTGACAGTCTTTTAACGTTAAAAAAATTATATTAAAAATAAAATCAACCGGAAAATCATCTGAATAGTTTACAATTATCCAACACTTTTCACAATATTACATAATCTTTGTTATAATACAGATTGTATTAAAAAAAAACCATGGCCAAATTATATTTCATAACACCCAACCCCTCCCTTGCCTCCATCCTCTCTTATGCCTAACCAATTAAACGTACTTTCCCGTACTTTACTGGCTATCATGTTATTAAACCGTACTGTACTGTCCAATATGTTATTAAACCGTACTGTACTTTCCAATATGTTATTAAACCGTACTGTACTGTCTAATATGTTATTAAACCGTACTGTGCTGTCCAATATGTTATTAAACCGTACTGTACTGTCCAACATGTTATTAAACCGTACTTTACTGTCTATCATGTTATTAAACCGTACTGTACTGTCCAATATGTTATTAAACCGTACTGTACCGTCTAATAAATTATTAAACCGTACTGTACTGTCCAATATGTTATTAAACCGTACTTTACTGTCTATCATGTTATTAAACCGTACTGTACTGTCTAATATGTTATTAAACCGTACTTTACTGTCTATCATGTTATTAAACCGTACTGTACTGTCCAATATGTTATAAAACCGTATTGTACTGTCTAATATATTATTAAACCGTACTGTACTGACTAATATGTTATTAAACCGTACTGTACTGTCCAATATGTTATTAAACCGTACTGTACTGTCTAATATGTTATTAAACCGTACTGTACTGTCCAATATGTTATTAAACCGTACTGTACTGTCTAATATGTTATTAAACCGTACTGTACTGTCCAATATGTTACTAAACCATACTGCACTGTCTAATATGTTATTTAAAAAAGAGATCATACACTTTTAAAAATAATTTAATATTTTTTAATTTTAGATAAAACCAAAAATATTGAATTTATTTACAAAATAATTACACTTTTTGACAAAAACGTTGAGACTGTTCTAAAAAAAGTATTGATCTTACTTCAAAAATCTGTAAAGGAATTGATTCTTTGCCTTAAACTCTGATTTTCTAATCCTTATATCTGTGCAACCCAATGAGATGTTTCAAACTTAGAATTCTCTCAGATAAAATAATCAAATGAAATATCAAAGGTTTACTTTATTAGGTTGCAAAGTTATAGGGATTGAAAGACTTGAGATTGTTGCCAAGACTCAAATTCCTTTTAAAATATGTTGATACTTTTTTGATATTATTGGGGAGGGGGGTTTTGGGATAATCAGTAAAGAGAGAAAAAAGTTTTTAATGAAAAATGTATAATTGTAAAACTAAAACGATTAAAACCGTATTGCTATTTTCATACTAATAAGAAAATTAATATCAATAAGTATTAATAACAAAAAAGTATTATAAAACTTTAGAAAGCCTTCAAGCGGCGAAAAATGAATTGGCGCTACTGTCATATTTTGGCGGCAAAATTTGCACAGAAAGAGAAAATAATAGAAATTACGTAACAATCAAAAAAAAATATTTTTCATATTTGTTATTTTAAAATTAAGGTAAACTATGTTAATCAGAGCGCCTGTTCAAATAATAGTTACTGAAAATTATCATAACTCAAAACCTCTAAAACGATCGGGTCTAAAACGTGTACTAAACAGAAAGATAAAGAAATTGTAGGTATAATGGGCAAACTCTTGGCTCAATTTTTAAATTTTACCAGATTTGGTGGATTTTATCGAATTTTTGTCCAATTTGTTTTGAAATGAAGTCATCAAAAAAATTGCCGCACTGTGTACTGTGTACGGTACACTGTACACGGTACAACGAGATAATCATCTCAATTTATATGTACTGCAGTGGGATAATCATTTCAATGTTACTTTTGTACAAAATGCAACTTTGTGTTCACGTACAGGGTGAACAATGTATGTACACTAGATAAATGTTAAGCTGTACATGGTTACCTACAAAGACTGAGAAATGAAAAACGATCTAAATCTCAAGATGAATTTGAACTTATGGTTTTGTTTTGCCTTAAAATTGAGGAAGAGTTTGAATGTTTAAATGATCTTTGCGTAACCCAGAGCTCATGCGCATTGACAGTTTTCAACTCGATTTTTTTCAAACATGATGATTGACTCAATACAACTGATTTACTATTGTTACAAAATCAAATAGCTCATGTACACTGTACACTGCATACAGAGTGACGATTAAAAAATCAGCTCATTTCAAGATAGAAGGTCAAATGATAGACAGTAGACACTAAATATACTATGCACACAGCACACACAGCTAGTTAATAAAAAGTTTATAAAGTATACGTATTACTTTTACTAAAGTAAAAGATAAAATCTAAAAATGACGATCTGGAACTTTTAAATACTATGATTTGATGGATAAATTATTCCATTGTATCGATTTTAAACAATAAAAATTATTGTGTGAATATATCTGTATTCTGTAGTATACATCTAAAAGTATTTAAAAGACCGAAAAAAACTTCATGTCTTTTAAAAATATATCTTAAACAGATATCAATAAGTTCATCTCTGATATCAGCATGGTTGTAAGTGGTTCAAATAAATCAATATTCTATATAATACTATCTTTATATCCAAGATTATTTAGAGAGATTTGTTAAGTTTTACCTTATAATTTTGGTAGTTAACCAGAATCTGTTTTTGTAATAAAATTTTAAATCTAACTTTTAACAACTAAGATCATAAAAACCTAAATTATGATCGCACTATAGCTTGCTTCTCAAGCTCTTTCTGCGACGGACTAGAAACGAGAGAGAGAGAGAGAGGTTCGAACAGATAGATAGATAGAGAGTGAAAGAGAGAGAGAGGGAGTAGAATTAATCCAAGAAACATGTGAGCAAACTTTAAAAGCAATTATGTTTTAAGTATTTTTATTTAATTTAGAATTAGTATTTTTATAAAAATTATAAAAATTGCTTTCCTCCATTATAGGAATTGTTTTCCCCCAAAAACTAAGTTATATAACCACAAATCGAATGCAATGATAGAAAGATAGAGAATTCCGAATAAACCAGGGAAGGTTCTTCTCTCTGTAAACTTTAAGAAAATCTTACAATTATTTGGAAGAAAATTAATCTCATACTAAAGTAAATTAAAAATGTTATTTTAAAGGTTAATATTATTTGGACGTAAACGGGAGTACGTTGATGTACCGGCACGGATCGCCCTGCTCACGTTTGCTGCCTCGGAAGCAGGCAGTAGGGTTGTTCAAACACCTTAGATGTTATATTTGGTGAAACAATTTTTTGCTTCAAATAATTTATCTTTTTAAGTCTAAGCTTTAAGTAGATATTTTTAGATAAATGTAAAAAAAATGTTTCAAAATTTTCATTATTAAATATTTAAATATTTATATATATATATATATACATGTTCCAGCTAAACATCAAACCTCTTATTATTTAGTGGAATGGAAACATCTCTTTATTTAAATTATTAATTCTTTTTTAAACTAAGAAATATGATTATTTTTCACGATTTTAACTATTCATCTCAGAATACATATTTTAAATAAATAAAAAAAAAACAATTTAAAATCTTCAAGATTCAAGAATACTTTTTTTGGTTTTAAAAATAATTCCAAAAAATGTTTAACTCCTCGAATAGTTAAACAAATGTTTTTTGAATTAATTAAACTAGGCTTTCAGGGCGCTGTGCACCTATCTTTGATTTAACTTTTAATTGTTAACCTATCTGAGCTGGGAACTTTTGAATGGTGGATATCAGGATTAATGCTTTATCCACTCTTTTTCTTAATCTCGAGATTAAATAACGCTTGTTCTCCTCTTGTTTTTAATCTCCAGATTAATTAACAGATCGGGATGAAGGATATCCCATTCTAAAGTTTTCAGCACTGTACATTTTATCTTCTTAAATTATCAAAAATTTCACGGATTAACAGAGTTTTTCTGAGATTTTGTAAAATTAAAATATTTAAAGCAATATATTTTTAATTCTGATCATCCATAAACCATGTGATGTCCAACAAAACATTTGGCCCAGATCGGTTCAGCCGTTTTGACGAATATTAAATACAAATCCTAGGTGGAAACATAAAGCGACTCATATACTACACTTAAATATGCATGAATATGAAAATGAAGATAATATTGATTGATTGTAGAAATGTCAAAAAACTTGAGGAATTCTCTGCTCTGAGAGCTTAGCATGCATTATAAGTTTTATTAGATCATAATTAATATTTTCTCTTTCGTATTTGTTTCCGCTTCCCCCCCCCCTCCCCGAAATTTTAGCATTTTTTTGCAAACATTTTCGCGAAACAGATAAATGCAAATGTTGGGAAAATTTTCGCATTTTTTGCAAGCAACAGAAATACGAAAAATGCAAAATTACCCTTTTTGCTGGAAACCCTAAGCTAGACCAGGTTGTACAATGTACACTGTACAGTATACACACAGCCTAGAAATGGAAAAAAGAGACATTACACCCTGCAATAGAATAGTCACCATTCTTTTCTTCATTTTTACACGGTATTCAGTGTAGTACACCTAGTTTCAGTAAACTCTCACCTCACATGGATCTTAAGCGGGAGCATTACAAATCTTATCTTCAATTTGTTTTGGAAATAGAAAAGGTATACTTAATATTAACATATGACCCAAGGGACTTTTAAAGAAATAGATCTAGGGGACATACATTTGCTATTGGCCCCAACTAGGAGCTCCTATGGGCGGGGTGGGATTTGAACTGTAAATTTAGAACACACAGTTTTAGATTTGAAAAGTCTAGACTACCCCCCCCCCTTCACAGCTCTAGGAGTAGTACTGTCCTATTGCCCTCTCAAATATGCCCTTAAAATGGCCGTTAACCCATCTCTCCCTCCTGAGTTTCTTTCACAATATTTTTTTAATAACATAAAATATGATTGTTAAAACAAATTCGAAGTATAAGGAAGACGATTGTACCGTCTCAAATGCCGATGTTAATTCTCTGGATGTGGGTGTACTCAGGATCCATTTCCAGGTTTTTTTCTGATTTCTTTATTTGAATATTTTCTGACTTTTTTTAAAGGTCAACAATGATCTTTGGAGCTGGTTTTCTAATCTGCTCAAATATTAAATCTATTTTGTTACAGTCCACAATGAAAGATCATATTAGTATTTAAAAAAGTGGTTTTTTATTGTTTCTTCATTGCACTAAATCTTACTGCATGTACAACAATAGCAGTGAATTTCCAAAGATGGCTAGTTTTTAAAAATATCATATTCTTAAATGTAATTCATAAGTAAAGGTAATTTTTTTTTTATAAAATTTGGTGCTATTTCCCGGAAAGTAAATATAGAGTTTGAATAAACAAAAATATTTAGTTCAACTGAGCTAAAAAATAGTTGCTCTTTTGAACTATCTATTTGATTCATTTGAAAATATTTGTTTGCTCATTTGAACTATTTTTTTGTTCATTTGAACTATGTTATGGCTCATTCGAACTATTTTTCCTTCATTTGAACTATTTTTTGGTTTATTTTAACTTTTTTTACTCATATGAAATATTAAATGCTTCATTTGAACTATTTTTTTGGTCAAGTAAATAATTTTTATGTCCATGTGAAATATTGTTTGATCATGTTAACTATATTTTGTGGATTGTTTGACCTTTATTTTTTCATGAAAACTTTGAAAATTTTTAACTTCACATTTAATAGTTATAAATGATCAATAGTTCAAACGGCAGTAGTTTAAATACGGATCCACCCCCCTCAGAACCCTTTTTTTCGAACAGAAAATGTATTTCATACCCAGTGAAATAATTTCTGTGTCAATACATATTGAGTTATATAACCATTTATAATAGCAATCTATTCTTTGAACATCCTTAGTAAGAGCACGCCGTGCCGGTTGGACAACGTATTGCCCGTGCAGGCCTCATCCAAGCAACTTTAGTTTTTATATGGTTTATATAAACGTGACAGTATGCAAGATTCAGGAAAACGTGTACTGCTACAGTATCGTGCCGGTACAAGTTGGATAGCGGCTAGCTGGGTTATGTCATCATTTGTTATTTGGTTTTTGTATTTAATATTAAAAAAAAAAACATAAAATAATCCCTTCAACCTCCCCCTCCCCTCCCCCCCCCGTCTTAATTATGTTCATATTAATCGTTTTCTTTTTTTTTAACTAGAAAATATAAATCGTAAATCTCATTCTCAGCCCAGCTATAAGAAGAAATTACTATACCGCCTTGGTACATACTCTATATTTCCACGATATCTCCTCTGCCATATAGGTGCGATGGCAAAGTGATTATGTACCGCCATAGAGTACTCCATTTATCTTCGCTATATATCCTATGTCGTATAGGTGTGAGAGAGGAGTAATCATGTACCACCGTCCACCATAGTATATATGTCATAAATCTCTGCTTTAATTATGTACCATCATAGTAAATACTTCATATATCTTCCCTGTACATCCTCTGTCGTAGGTGCAAGGATGAAGTAATCTTGTACCACCATAGTTTATACGTCATATATCTCTGCTTTACATTCTCTGTTGTAGGTGAAAGGGCAGAAAAATTACCTACCATATCTTTGCTGTAGTTCCTTTGCCGTATAGGTGCGACAGTGAAGTGATCAATAAACGTTCATAGTAAATACTCCATGTTTTCACTGTCGTATATATGAAAGAGGACAGGGGCGGATACAGGGGGGGCGGGGGACGTTCCCCCCCCCTGACAGATTCAGGGAGGGGCGTAGCCCCCCCCCCCCCTGAGATTTCGAGGCAAAAAATGTTCCCAATTTTCATTCACCCATAAAGCCTATTTAAAATCTTTTTAACATTACAAATAAATCTATCAATTTTATTTCTTAAAGTTGTTAGTTCATCGTCAAAAAATACTAACAATTCACCACCAGTTTATATTAAATATTATGTAAAAATATGTAACTTTCCTTTTCCTTTCCTTTCCTTTTCCTTTGATTTCTATTTTTTATATTTTTTTAGAATGGGGGGGGGGATATTCCCACAACCTCTATTTTTGGAGGTTTTAAAATATTTTCTTATGAAACACTTAATTTTGTATGTTTTTGTTATATTTCATAAATAAATAATTACTTACTTACTTACTTATTCATTTTTTCATGTGTAAACTTACTTTTGGTGAAATTGAATTCAATTTTTTGTGTATACTCACTCATGCTTAATTTGAATTCAAAATTTCTTGTGTATACTTACTCTTGCAAGGTTTGAATTCAAAACTTCTAGTATACACTTATTCTTGGTTAATTTGAATTCAAAACTTCTTGTATACACTTATTCTTGGTTAATTTGAATTCAAAACTTCTAGTATACACTTATTACTTGGTTAATTTAAATTCAAAACTTCTTGTATACACTTATTCTTGGTTAATTTGAATTCAAAACTTCTAGTATACACTTATTCTCGGTTAATTTAATTCAAAACTTCTAGTATACACTTATTCTTGGTTAATTTGAATTCAAAACTTCTTGTATACACTTATTCTTGGTTAATTTAATTCAAAACTTCTTGATGTAAACTTACACTTGGTTAATTTGAATTCAAAACTTCTTATGTATACTTTCTTTTGGTGGATTTAAATTCATAACTTTTATTTGTCTACTTATGAATACATTTGAACTAATTATTTGTGTATTCTTACTTTTGGTGAATTTGAATTAATTATTTCTTATGTATTCTTACTTTTGGTGAACTTGAATTAATTATTTCTTATGTATTCTTACTTTTGGTGAACTTGAATTAATTATGTCTTGTGTATTCTGACTTTTGGTGAATTTGAATTAATTATTTCTTGTGTATTCTGACTTTTGGTGAATTTGAATTCCATATTTGATTTATAAATTAAAGTTTCGCTAAGTAAAACAAAACTCATTTTTATCTTTTAACGTTTGAATTTATATTTTTGATGAGTCTGAACATAATGTCTGACTTTTCTTCATACTTTGCTTATGCAACTTGATTAAGTAAACAAAATTAATATTTAAACATGGATAAATTCCTTATAAAACTCATGATATTCAGACACGTGATGCTTTTTGTTATCAACGTTAAATGTATCTTAAGTTTTCAAATATAAAACTTAGTCTAGAATCTAGGGTAATTTCTGAGAGTAGGGCCAGTGGTAAGGGCAGACGCTGAACCTTCGAGTGTGCGAGGTGGGGAAGACTTCACTGCCGCACTTAATTAAAAGCATGATTAAGGGGGGATGACATTTGTAGATCGAGATTGAATCCTATAGCCGCAGTGCTCGGCCCAGAAAGTGTCATAACTTAACCTAACCCGTGGCCGCAGCGCTCGGCCCCTTAGCATGTCATAGCCGCAGCGATCGGCCCAGAAAGTGTCTTAACCTAACCTAACCCTAAATAAAAGAAACTGTCATAACTTAGCCTAACCCGTGGCCGCAGCGCTCGGCCCCCTAGCCTGTCCTAGTCGCAGCGCTCGGCCCAGAAAGTGTCTTAACCTAACCTAACCCTAAATAAATACTAATTTAATTTAAAATTGTTGAAAAAGTGGTCATGTACAAAAGTAAAATCTGCAGTGAAGTCTTCCCCACCTCTCACACTCGAAGATTGGAGTTTAGCGTCTGCCAGTGGTAAGATCCTAGGTCAAATTTTGGCCCGAAACCTCGGGTGATAAAAATTTTTAAAATCACGAAACCCCCCCCCCCCAAGAAGAGGATTTATCCACCTTTATGGATAACATGGTCATATTGTAATTGGGTAAAAAATTAATGATCTGGAGAGTACTGAAAATTTTCGCAAACATTAACAACTAAGTAGCCGCAGTGTTAGGTCCCCAGCCAATCCTAGCCGCATCGCTCGGCCCAGATATAATCCCAACCTAACCAAACCCACGATAGATAACATGAGCAGATAAATGTGAACAAAATGTGTGATTGTCTGCTATATGTTTCGTGGTTTATCTATATATATACTTTGCTTGTCTGTCTGGGTGTCTGTCTTTCTGTTTGTTTGTTTTTTGTTTGTTTGGGTGTTTGTTTCTTTGTATCCAATAAACGTCAAAACGGCTGAACCGATCGGGCCCAAATTTTGTGGGACCTCACCTGACACTAGGGAAGGTTTATGTCAAATTTTCAAAAATTTGCCTTTATCAAAATTTAATTTTTTTTAAATTTTGAAAATCCACAAATTTTTTTTTATTCCGCAAAAATTTTTGTTTGTTTTTGTTTTGCAATGTATACAAAGAGGTATCCAAGCAAAGATGGCAATGCCCTATTCCCAACAGTACCAATTAAACCTTTATCTGATGCAGTTTCTCAAGGTTTGAATGTGTTTCCTTCCAATAATTCCAATATGGTTTTCCGGCAGTAGAATTGCGCAGGTCATATTAGCAGAGAAACCCGAAATAAACATTAACAGTTTTTAAAATTATAAACATTCATATCTAATTCATACAAGATCAGAAAAAGCTTTTTAAAGCACTGCTGTAAATCAGGGATTGCAATCTTTGCATGAAGGGTCACTTAAAATTACGCTTACAGTCCCTTTAATTAACTAGGCCCTTTAATTGACCCCTGGACAAATAAAAGATAATTCATAGGGAGGTTAAGGCTGAACCCATTAACTTTTTAATTTAACAGTTCGGTTATATTCTTAAAAAAACGTAGTTTTTCACTCTCAGTCGACGAAAAAGCCGACTACCACTTTTGAATGTCGGACATCAAAAAAGAAAATCTGAAATGACCATTTAACTGAAAATGGTAAAAAAGCAGTAAAATATTATATTTTGTTTTTGTATTCGAAATCTGCTAAACATTTGGGGAGCGACATTTGAATTTTAACTAGCCAACCTTCTTAAGGGTTTTCATGTGAGGTCCTACAAAAATTATGGCCAAATCGGTTAAGCCGTGTTTAATTGAATCTCAACGAACCCAAAATAAAGAAGATGCAAGCCGAATGAATTAATAAATAACTGGTTTGTGCCCACGTGTCAGAGCATTTAGGCATTAAAAATGTTGGCAGATCTACTTGGAAAACCATAAAAAAAGATCAAAAAACCGGAATTATATTGTTTATATAATACGAGGAAAATCTATCTAAACTGTAACAAAAGGGACTACAGTGAGTTTAAAGGATACCAATATGATTACTGATTCTTAGGATGGTTACTCTGTGATTCTGTGATTCAAATATCCTGGTTTTGAACCCGTTTTTATCCTCTTTTGATGATTTTTTTTTAAAATGATTTACTAGGCTCTAGAAGTGTTGTGCATTAAATATCTAAATGATCGCTCTAAGCATTCAGCCATGCATGGTTAATGCCAACCAAACATTAGTTTACGACAATATTCATATATAACTACTGTAAGCAGGCCCGTAGCCAGGATTTGGCCAAGAGGTGTGCAATATGACGATCCGCAGGCGAAAAATTTTTCGGGGGGGTTTTTAATGATTTTTTAAACAATGTTTAGTTTGGTTTTACAGTGCTGGTATATGGTTGTTTTTATTACATTGTCAATGCACACTATAAAGGCTAACCTTTTTAACAAGTGTATTTGAGCTTTTCAGGGAGTACTGCTTAACTAACAGAGTCAAGTAATCATTTATTACTTTGACTTTGCAATATGAAAATGATATGATCTTATCTCTTATTCATTTAAAAAAAAAGCTTTTCAAGGGTCAAGGGGGTGCTATGGAAACGCCTCACCACGGAAATGCCTCAAAAAAAACAGACTGATAAAACATAGCACACCGGTCAAGGGGGGGGGGGGCTAAAAGTCTAAAAGTGTACAGACTTTTAAACTGCAACTATGAAATGACTATGAGTAATTTTTGATGTTGTGTTATATTTAATCAACAGAGTGTACTGATCAACTGTTAGTTAGCCTGCTATAGGTTACAGGAGAGACATGGCTCAGGGGATGAGTTGAGAGAGTACACAAAAACTACGTCATACTTTTAATGAGTAACGCACAAATAGATTATAATTTGGTTTGGAAATCAATTCTTACTCGGGCTATATAATTTATAACTAGATTTTAGAAACTTATGAAAACAATTTCTTGCACCTGCACCCTTGCACCTGCACCTGCACCCTTGCACCCCCCCCCTGGCTACGGGCCTGACTGTAAGTACTTTATTTAATTGTTCAATTTGAATTTAAATTTGGATCACAGTGGACGCTATTGTCAGCCTGGAGTCTAAACTAACCAGGACGACATGCATCCTGTTTCTTCTCTTTGAATTCAATCCGATTTTGGTCTTTAATTCAATAATCTTTGAGTTAACAGGTTTATCTTTAAGTAGTTTTTCCTTTAAATCGTATATATACTGACAAAAAAAAATATAAAAGAGAAAATGTAAAAAAATTATTTTTTATTTTTCAAATTATGATTTGAAGTCACAGCTTGCTGGGCCGGTAAGACCAAACTGTTAAATCCGCTTGTTGTAGGGACAATAACATGGTCAGTTGGGACAGTAACTTGGTCAGTTGGGACAAAAACTTGGTCAGTTGGGACAATAACTTGGTCAGTTGGGACAAAAACTTGGTCAGTTGGGACAATAACATAGTCAGTTGGGACAATAACTTGGTCAGTTGGGACAATAACATGGTCAGTTGGGACAATAACTTGGTCAGTTGGGACAATAACATGGTCAGTTGGGACAATAACATGGTCAGTTGGGACATAAAAACATGGTCAGTTGGGACAATAACATGGTCAGTTGGGACAATAACTTGGTCAGTTGGGACAATAACATGGTCAGTTGGGACAATAACTTGGTCAGTTGGGACAAAAAAAATGGTCAGTTGGGACAATAACTTGGTCAGTTAGGACATAAAAACATGGTCAGTTGGGACAATAACTTGGTCAGTTAGGACATAAAAACATGGTCAGTTGGGACAATAACTTGGTCAGTTGGGACAATAACTTGGTCAGTTGGGACAAAAACTTGGTCAGTTGGGACAATAACATAGTCAGTTGGGACAATAACATGGTCAGTTGGGACAATAACATGGTCAGTTGGGCCAATAACTTGGTCAGTTGGGACAATAACATGGTCAGTTGGGACAATAACTTGGTCAGTTGGGACAAAAAAAATGGTCAGTTGGGACAATTACTTGGTCAGTTAGGACATAAAAACATGGTCAGTTGGGACAATAACTTGGTCAGTTGGAACAATAACTTGGTCAGTTGGGACAAAAAACATGGTCAGTTGGGACAATAACTTGGTCAGTTGGGACAATAACATGGTCAGTTGGGACAATAACTTGGTCAGTTGGGACAAAAGACATGGTCAGTTGGGAAAATAACATGGTCAATTGGAACAATAACATGGTCAGTTGGGACAATAACCTGGTCAGTTGGGACAATAACTTGGTCAGTTGGGACAAAAAACATGGTCAGTTGTGGCAATAACTTGGTCAGTTGGGAAAATAACTTGGTCAGTTGGGACAAAAAACATGGTCAGTTGGGACAATAGCTTGGTCAGTTGGGACAATAACATGGTCAGTTGGGACAATAACTTGGTCAGTTGGGACAATAACAGGGTCAGTTGGGACAATAGCATGGTCAGTTGGGACAATAACTTGGTCAGTTGGGACAAAAACATGGTCAGTTGGTACAAAAACATGGTCACTTGGGACAATAGAGCAGTTAGCCGGGACAATAAAGAGGTCAACTGGGACAATAAAGTGGTTAGCAGGGACAATACCGAGTTCAGCCGGGACAATTAAGCGGTAAGCTGGGACATTACAATTGCCTGCCGGGATAATAAAGCGATCAGCATAAACAACATCTTGGCCCTGTTGGACCTTTGGACTAGTTTATTCGTGTAATTCTGCTGCCGCCAACGCTTATATTAGATTAGATATATAAAATTCAGTTTTTATTAAGATTAAGACGTAAAAACTTGCCGTGTTTTGCTCTAAACTTTCTTGTGATTTATTGTAATCTTTTTAGTTTAGACTTTAGAGTGTAAAACTTGTTAGGACTGATAAAATCTACTTATTTCAAGAAAGCAAGCATAAAAAATTAACAAGTACACTTTTTTACTGTATTTAAAAAAAAAAAAAAATATGTAAACTGATATTTGTTTTTCATATCATTTTTATTATTTCTTCCCTTTTCTTTGTGTATATATCTTACTTTTTCAATTCTGCGAATCGAAGAGCTTTAGTCCCAGGCGGTAAAACAGGATTTTTAAACCTAAACATAACATTTTATATATTAATTATATCAAGCAGCTTTTTTATGAACCACGTGAACAAGTTGAAGTTACAAAAAAAACGTTTCTTAAAAATAATTTATTCAACCTGAAATCTGTTATTAAAAAAAATTATCAACAGCAAATATATAGGAAATTAAAATTGCGCATTAGGCATAATCGCTTAAGTAACATATAAAAAAGTATGAAAACTTTCATAGAAAAATTCCTCCTTTATGAATCAAAAAGTCACTGGCTGACTTTTTAGTTTCTCCCAAGAAAATTTCTAAAGAATCTTCCATTTTCTAAAATAATTTTTTCGTTCATTAATGCATTATTTATAAAAAACTTTGGACTTTTATTTTATGTTTATTTTAGATAAAAAAATAGATTTATAATAGGTTTAATCTTTTTACAAAGAAAGCACAGAATTGTTAAACCAAAAATTAAATAGAAATGAAGTAATATAGATTTCATCTTTTTACAAAGAAAGCACAGAATTGTTAAACCAAAAATTAAATTAAATATTTTTATATTTTCTTACTTGAACTATCTCTAGAAAAAAATTGGATTCGATTACTTCTTCAAAGATCGAATACTTGTTGACTATAAAATAATTTTTCATCTTATTTACATTTAAGGTCAAGAATCCTTTAATCAAGTTTTGATCGCTGATTTTGTACGATACGTACATTTGGAACTATAAATGCGATTGTTTTTAGCTGAAGTTTATTTGAGTAATTTGAAATATCCTGATCAACTTTTCGATTGAGATTAAGTAATTATTTATTTTTGAAATATAACATAAACATACAAAATTAAGTGTTTAGGAGAAAATATTTTCAAAACCTCCAAAAATAGAGGCTGTGGGAATATTTTCCCCCAATTTTGAAAAAAGGAAAAGGAAAGTTACATATTTATTGTTTACATTACATTTAATATAACTGGTGGTGGATTATTAGTATTTTTCGACAATAAACTAACAACTTTTAGAAAAAGAAATTATAGATTTATTTTTAATGTTGAACAAATAAAATAGGCTGTAAGGGTTGTGAAAATTTTAGATATGGTTATGAGAGGTATCTTTAATCTTTGAGAGAATTCTGACAAAAGATTAGTTCAAATTAAAACCTTTGAAAAGTAGAAAAACAAACATGGTTCAATTCTTCACTCACGGAGCTAGCTATATAATATATATAATATATATTTATACATATTTCCATTTTCAACTTTACATTTTTAGTTGACAAAGAAATCAACTAAATCTATATATAAGTTTAGCTTGTTTGTTTGTTTGTTTGTCTGCTTGTTTGTATCCAATAACCGTCAAAAGGGCTTAACCGATCGGGCCCAAATTTTGTGTGGGACCTCACGTGACCCCAGGGAAGGTTAATGAATGATCAAAATTTGAAAAATTTAAGTGTTTAAAAGTTTTTTATTTTTGTAAAATTTTTAAAATGCGCGAAAAAATGTTGTGAAATCCGCAAACTGTTTTTGTTTTATATACTGTACAAAGAGAAGATGCTCACAGATAAAGCCACAATTAAAATTTAAAATAGAAGATGTGCGCGACTGTCGATTGTCATTAAATTTTGAAAATCTACGATTTTTTTTTTTATAAAATTCGCTAACTTTTTGTTCTGTTTTTGTTTTACAATTACACAAAGAGAAAAGGTTTACAATTGAAAGATAAGATGGGCGCGAAGCGCCCTAATATTGTTTTCCTTATTAAAATCTAATTTTGTTGGTTTAGATATACCCTCTTATAATTGAAATCTTTAAAATATCCCCAAACCGTACTTCAACCCCCCCCCCCCCTGC